>NC_052501.1:38606432-38693130 GCF_016617805.1 Bactrocera tryoni
GTTTCGATGGTAAGTACACCCGGCGATCTAGTTGGCAATCTACAACTGCTTCCCTAATAATTTGGGAAGGCGCCAGTGAAGATGATGTACTCAAATCCTTTACGTTGTTGTTCGCCTGTGCCACAGATACTTGATGGGCTCTTCTTTTCATTTTTGGAATGAAAATGGTAATCAAAACCATCCAAAAATATTTTATTACTTCCTTTGTTTGACACAGTAACGACGACTTCCATTTTCTTCAAATTTAAATATTATTTAACACGACATTTTATCAAAAAAATTTCTATACAATTTTAATGACAATTAATTACACGTAATGTCATAAATAATATGAAAAAATGCATACGGTAAAATAATTGTAGAAAAGGTAACGGTACTATTTGTATTTTTAGTCATACATATGTATGTATGTACATATATTGGTTAATGGATGACAATGTTATATTATGCTCTGATTTTCTACATTCTTTTGTTTTCTACTCGATAACAATGCTGCTGAAAACCAAAGTTTTCTTGTCCCTTGCATATACATATGTATTGTTAATTTTGCCAACCTTTGTTACATGCGGCAATAGCTCAGTGGTTAGAGTCTGCAGCTGTCATGCAAGGGTTTTGGGTCCAAATCCGGGTCTGGGCAGCTTTTTTTAATACTATTTTTTTAGCTTTTTAGTCGCTAAATTGATGAAATAATAATTTTTTTCCTCTAAATCCGTCATGCGTTCTCGTCTATATCTATATATTGTCATATATGGGTACATAAGTATATATGTAACTACGAATTAAAACTCAACTAAAGAGCCGTTTTACTATTTTTTATATGATCTCTAATAATATTTAATAAAAATAAAAAAATGGGGATTTTGTGTTTGGGGATTTTATGACACTGCCTCAAAACAAAGGTGGGGATTTCGTGTTAGGGGATTTTAATTTTGGGGATTTTGATTTTGGGGATTATGTGTTTGGGGATTTTTTTCAATTGGGGATTTTGTGGCACTCCCTTACAAAATCTAACTCTTGCAATAAGTGAAGCCGAATTGATATCAAGTGAGTCGCACGATCGGTAAAAGGACTAAAAACGAGGTGGCCACCGATCCCGATTTTCACAAGAACATGTTTTTGTTGAATATAATAAATGATTTGTAATGACAGGAAATTAAAATTGAATGAAATAGCAGACACTCCAAAGATATCAACTGAATGTGTACATCATATCATTCACTAATATTTTGGCATGAGACAGATCTGTGTAAAATTTGTGCCGCGCGAGCTGACTTTTGACCAAAAAAACTGACGAATTGATGACAGTGTAGTGTTTGGAGATGTTCAAGCGAAACCCGATTTTTTTATGGTTCCATCACTACATTTCGAAGTCCGATTGATAGTCAATCGAATGGACTGCATACGATCAACCCGTTCCAAAACGTGGAAAAGCTCAATAATCGGCTGCTAATGTTATGGCGTCTGTATTTAGGGATGCTCATGGGGTAATGTTTATTGAGTTTCATGAACAATTAAGGACCATCAACAAGGACTATTACGTTGTTTTATTAGATTGTTTGAAGAAAAAAAAGAGAGTGAAGTTTCACCCAGACAATGCACCGTGGCACAAGTCGCTGAAAATAATGGCAAAACTCTATGAATAAGGCTTAAAATTGCTACCGCCTGCATCGCATTCTCCAGATCTAGCGTCGAACGACTATTCCCTGTTCTCAGATCTCAAAAGAATTCTCAATGGGAAGAAAATTTCGTCGAATGAAGAGGTGATCACCGAAACTGAGGCCTATTTTGAAGCAAAGGACAAATCGTACTACAAAAGTTGGAGGGTCTCTATGATAAGTGTATCTTGAAGAGAACTATGTTGAATAAAAAACAAAAATCTAATTTTGTCTAAATGGGTTTTGCCATGGTAGCCGGCGACTTTTCAATTTATCTGATACATACAATGCATTATACAATTATTAGTTGAATGCTTTTGGCATTGACTATGCCCAAGTCATTGGCGGTCATACCATACACATTAAACAGTGATCAAATTGTTTGTGGCACTGTTATTGACTATTGTACATATTGCTTGGGTGTCAATAACGCGGTGAGCATTATTAGTCAAACAATGCGTTTCCACCAACACAGTTTGGCCATAACAGCAGAGAGTATTTATTGGAATTCTACACGCGTCAACACTTTTGGCCAATTGTGAGCACCAAAGCAAATACTCACTTGTACTAGGTATTTACGGTGAGCAAACAATTAAATAAAAGCCTGACGATTAGCACAGTCACACCTGTGTATATCGGATTGTGTTTGCCTATAAATTTTTGCTAATAGACGTAAAAATAATATTCTTACTCAGTATGGAAATAGGACTGTTTATTTTTATGAAGCTCTTTGCTGAGTGAGCTTAATTTAGAATACATGTCGAATGAACAGAAGTAAGGCAGTACAAGTTCATGTTACATGTTTGGGCGATTTATAACTTTCTTCCCGAAATATCCACCAAAATCATTCGAATAGACTGGCGAGAGATCTACCTCTTTTCCCCTCCGTATATCTCATACAGCTCATCGTTCCATCGAATGCAATATTCGCCGTGGCCAACGCGCAAATCACCATAAATCTTTCGCAAAACTTTTCTCTCGAAAACTCGCAACGTCGACTCATCAGTTGTTGTCATCGTCGAGGCTTCTGCACCATATTGCAGGGTGGGAATTATGAGTGACTTATAGAGCTTGGTTTTTGTTCGTCGAGAGAGGGCTTTACTTTTCAATTGGCTACTCAGTCCGAAGTAGCACCTGTTGGCAAGAGTTATCCTGCGTTGGATTTCCAGGCTGACATTGGTGGTGGTGTTTGCGCTGGTTCCAAGATAGACGAAGTTATCTACGACTTCAAAGTTATGTTTGTCAACTGTGACGTGAGTGCCAAGTCGCGAGTGCGACGATGAGGCCGATGCGGATGTTGAGGCCGATGATATCAATATCATCGGCATACGCCAGCAGCTGTACGCTCTTATAAAAGATGGTACCTGCTCGATTAAGTTCTGCAGCTCGAATTATTTTCTCCAGCAGCAGGTTGAAGAAGTCGCACGATAGGGAGTCGCCTTGTCTGAAACCTCATTTGGTATCAAACGGCTCGGAGAGGTCCTTCCCGATCCTGACGGAGCTTTACGTGTTGCTCAACGTCAGTTTACACAGCCGTATTAGTTTTGCGGGGTTACCAAATTCAGAGATCGCGGCATAAAGGCAGCTCCTTTTCGTGCTGTCGTAAGTAGCTTTGAAATCAACGAAGAGGTGGTGTGTGCCGATTTTCCTTTCACGGGTCTTTTCCAAGATTTGGTGCGTGGTGAATATCTGGTCGGTTGTTGATTTGCCAGGTCTAAAGCCACACTGATAAGGTCCAATCAGTTTGGTGACGGTGGGCTTTAATTTTTCACATAATACTCTCGATAGCACCTTATACGCGATGTTGAGGAGGCTTATCACACGGTAGTTGGCGCAGATTGTGGGATTTTATGGATTGGGCAGAGCACACTTAAATTCCAATAGTTGGGCATGCTTTCGTCTGCCCATTTTTTACAAAGAAGCTGATGCATGCCCCTTATCAGTTCTTCGCCGGCGTGTTTGAATAGCTCGGCCAGCAATCCATCGGCCCCCGTTGCTTTGTTGTTCTTCAGGCGGGTAATTGCTATTCGAACGTCTTCATGCTCGGGCAATGGAACGTCTGCTCCATCGTCATCGATCGGGGAATCGGGTTCACCTTCTCCTGGCGTTGTACGTTCACTGCCATTCAGAAGGCTGGAAAAGTGTTCCCTCCATAATTTAAATATGATCTGGGCATTGGTGACTAGATCACCTTTGGGGGTTCTACATAAGTATGCTCCGGTCTAGAAACCTTCTGTAAGCCGCCGCAGAGGCGGATGCGAATCTTGGATGCAACAAGATAGTGGTCCGAGTCGATGTTAGGAACTCGGAGCGTACGCATGTCTAGAACACTGGAGACGTGTCTTCCGTCTATCACAACATGATCGATCTGGTTGGTGGCTTTTCGATCCGGAGACAGCCAGGGAGCTTGATGTATCTTCTTGTGCTGGAATCTAGTACCACAGATAACCATATTTCGGCCCCGGGCGAAGTCGATCAGCCTCAACCCATTTGTAGTAAATGCCACATGGACCTACTCGTCTCAGTCCTTGTCCCGCCCATAGCATTTCTTGGACGGCGATGATGTCAGCCTTTATTTCCATGAGGACGTCAACCAGCTGGGCAGCGGCACCTTCTCAATTACGGGACCGGACATTCCATGCATGCCCTAAATTCGTAGACATCAAAAGGGGGGTCACTCATCCGAGGCTTGTTGATCCTTTTCATTGGTATGAAAAGGTCCTAAACCCAGCGCACAGCCCTGCGGAGGGGATGTTTCGCCTTCTCACTTTAGCTCGCCTTCAAACGGATATCCTTAGGCTACCCAGAGGATACTTGGTCAAAGACTGGAAGTCGTGAGCTGCTTGAATCATATGTAAAAGAATCGTTTCTGGCCACTCTTAAGTGAATGGCGAACAGAGAACTTTCCTCACTTGAGTGAACTTCTACACATGACTCCATCCAATGATTCCGCACACGGAATTTGGTTAGAAAAACAAAATCCGAGAGAAATCTACTGAACTGAACTGACTTAAGCAGCTGCTGTAAGAAAAGTGGGTGCCAGCTCGCAATCACCTTCGGCATATTAATTACTGACAGTCTCACCAATGTAGCAAAAAAAAAAATTTTTTTTTTTGAAATATCATTTACTTGGGGAATTTAATTACAATTTCTGGGTACTTATGTGGCAAACATATTTCTGACGGTTAAACCATTGGCAGCGAAGTCTGTGTCTTCTTTCCAATTAAAGTTTTAAGTACGTCGAAGATATCAGGGTATTTGTGTCTCCGAACTTTTAAAAACAAATTCGAAATTACATGAGTCCCTTTGTTGCTTATTTCCGGATTTCGACTGTCACTTCATCAGTTTGGATATGTCCCGTACGTTTCAAAACAATAAGAAAACGTACTGTCTTTTCATAATTAACTTAATTTTTACTTTATGCCAGTTTAAGTTACTTAGGCACACAGTTGGTACAGGGGTTACTAAAGGAGCATGTGTGTAGCTAAATAAAGTATGGTGGGTATGATCTCGACACCTAAATATTATACCCTGTGAATAATTTGGGGGCCGTCGCCCCGGGCGCAACGTCTTGGTACAAAATCTCGGAGACCCAATATAATATGCATATCTATAAATAATTAAGGTGACGAACTGTTTCGATTTAGCTATGTCTGACTATCCGCGAATTAGACCCTCAGCCGATATCGGATTACTGAAGCATATATTGTCAAACAAACTGACCGATCAAAATAATGTTCTTACAAAGAATGTTTTAAATGTTCGGTGCAACAGAAGTTAACAATTTTTATTGTTTTAATTTACATTTCATAAAAACCATTCTTTCTTTTTTTTAACTCCTTAAGTAGGGCATATTTGTATAACTGGTTTCTGGCTCTTTTTGTACCACTTAAGGCAAGTACATAACCCACAAAGGAAAAAAAATAATAAAGAATTGAAATTTATTCCTCATCTTCTGGATGTAAAGTTGGTCTCCGGGGTTGCGGCAATTTTCTCATTTAACTCGATACTCTGCGTGGCGAGTGACTTTTCAATTTTGGTTAAAACCTTGAGAATTTGATAATGGTGGCGGCAGAGTTTTGAGCAAATTCATTGTCAGGGTGACGGAGTATGTTTTCTTTGCAAAAAGGATCGAATGTGCCTATTGATTCGAGAGTGTAGAGCCCTGTGATCGGTTTGTGCTCTTAGGTAATTATTTTCAGTACCTTGTAAATCCCAGAAACGGTCACTACCTTTCTGGTTGATATGTCAGTCTTCGCCATATTTGGATCAGGCTCGACGGGTGCAGCCACACTCTGGTATGTACCAGTGAATCCATGTCTCGGAGGACGCGCAAACTCCTTCGTAAGCGCAATCGGAAACGTGGCACTCCTCTTGCTCATATCTTTTTCATGAATAATATTTTATGCAATCTTTTGAGATGCCTATTGCATTAGTTCTCTGTTGCACTTTCAATTAGCGGCATGCCAATACCAGATTGTGAATTTTTTTGGCCTTCCTCCTATATTGACTGTAACGTCCTCCACGGAGTAGATGACGAACCAGAAGACTCTCTTCTCCTTCGTTACTGGCGATTTTCTTCTTACTACTACTGAAACTGATTATCTATTGGTGTTCCGCTTAGTTAGTCCCTTGCAAGAGGCAGAATGCTTTGCTCTCTTTGAGCATCTAGTAACCTCAGGTATTCAGTGTCGTTTACCTGACTCCGATAGTTTTTTTTTATTTTCGGGGAGAGCATCACTATCCTGAGAGCTGGAGTATCCGCTGTTTGTGCGCTGGGCATCTGGAGGCGCACGGTGCTTGTCATTTTTTTCGGACAGAGTTTCCATTTTCTACTGAAATAGACAGCCGAAGTTGTGGTTGGATTATCACTTACGTTGGTATTAATCCTTTGGTTGTTACCTTCACTCTTGTTGGTTCTGTGCATTTTCATCTTAAGCTGAAGGTGAGTCTTTTAGAAGGAATTATTCCCTTCTTCCTTCTACTTCCCGAGGTGCTTAACAGAAGCCAATCGCGATACCTCATCCATGCCTCCTTCTTTAACAATGCAGGCGGTTTAGAAATTCAGTATTCAAACGCAATTTATTACAGTTGCTCCTGCTTCCATTGGAAAAACTGCAAGACATAACAGTTAAGCCAATAAATTACTTCTTATATGGCAAATACTTGAACTAGGCTCACCACTATCATTAAATAAAGTGCGATTCCAACCAACAGAACTCAAAGCCTTTAATGCAGCGATAAAATTAACACCCAGCAAATAAACTGTCGCATTGCGAACAATAAAAAAGAAACAATTTTAAAGTTAGAAGTACTATGCGTATGCATGTCAGTGCTACAACAAGAAAAATAAAAAAGTTTAAATGTCAACAAAACATTTCATTTCGCTGACGGGCAGGCTATAAAGTTGCGTCGCTTTTAATGAATCTGTTAACGGCAGACAGGTCGGCGGGGGCATTGCGCATACCACGTGGTGCACCCAGCACATCAGCGTACGCTTCCGAGCGCTTATTATTTGCACACCCATACTGATGCGAGTCTATGAGAATGTCGAGAACGCTTCATTAAATTAACACACAAGTAAATAAAAAGCGACGACGTGCGTGGAAATGGCCTCAGAAGTTGCTGCAACAACATGAGGCCGGCGCTTGTGGCAGGAGATACGCCACATAGCTCAGGTGTGTGGCAAACATTGACAATGGCATGCCAACAGCTGACAGCTGACAGCCACCAGTGGGTGGAGAGCGGCACGCTGCGTTGAAGTCTGCGCTTCGAAGGGATTGAAGAGGCCTAAGACGAAGGAGGTGGTGCGAAAATACAATAAAAAGTGTAGCTAGATCTTCATATGCACGTTTGTAAACTTTATACTTCGTCTTGCACACACACACATTCGCACTTACTGCTATGTGCAGGAGAACGTTTTACAAAAGCACTTTAAGTCGAGCACGTTTCTGGTTTTCTGAATAAATATGCATTTCCGTGTGTGTGTGTGTGCGTTAGTGAGGACTTGTAGCAATACATAAATATGCCGGCGGATATATACAAGCACTTAGCGTTAGCACGCAAAATGGCAAACGACAAATAAAACACGTTTAATCAACACAACAAAAATCTCCAGCAGTTCGTGTCGGGGAAAGCGGTTGATGCTGAAGAATGCAACGCTGATTGCGTATGAACGGATGACTGGATGTGTGAGTGTGTAAGAAGTGCGTAAATGGAAACGGTGTAGTGCAAAATTTGCAAGGTTAGGTGGACGTGTAGGTGTACCATCTCGAAGTAATACTCAGTTTGGTGGTGCCACAGGAGAGCCATGTGTTGGGAGTACGTTGAATTTTGTGGATTTAAGTTCTGCTCACCGGTTTTCGTTGCTATCTCTTTCCCTTTACATTTTCCGGTCATAAATAGGAGAGAGAATTCGAAATATGCTGATGCACGCGGATCTAATTATCAATGACAACTAAGAGCAAATTTGGTCTCTGATTTTGCATCTTCTACATGAGACTTTTCCACGCTAACCATTGCTTAAGGTAGTTGCTAAAAATAATTTCTTCTTGATCCAGAAAAAAAGTTAACAGCGACTAAACCGAAGCTATAACACCCTAACCAAGTGTATTTCTTATAACATAAAGGAGTATAGAAATACATTTATTCTGATTTTAATGGGTCAGTTTAAAGGGCAGCTAAATATTGCGAAAAAAGCAACCGGAAATTGTAATTTAAAATTCGCCGGAAAATAATATTTCAAAATAATGTATTTTGTTAAGGTGGTAAGACAGTCGAGAGATCGTTGAAGACATCTCTCGTTCTGAACGACTTTCGATCTCTTCAAAATCGACCTGAAAATCGTCAGGTAAGTGTTAGACAGATGAAAAGAGAGTGGATATGAAATGGGCTCCTACTAAATTCGTCCCGATAAAGCTGAATTTTTTTCAAAAACACTACCGCAAACAGCTCTCTTTGGACACGCTTGATCGTGCGAATGCCGATTTCACATTCATAGTGAGCATTATAAATGCCGATGAGACATGGGTTTATGAGTTTTACATACAAACAAGTTAACAACCATTCGAATGGAGGGACTAAAACAAGCCGAAACCAAAAAAACAAAATTCGCTGAAGGAGCTAAAACCCATCTCAAAAAGTGCTTACGAGAAGTGTTTCGAGGACTGGAAAAATCGTTGGCATTACATCTGGTGGGGATTACTCTGAAGGCGAAAAAAAATATTTATGAATAACTAAATATTTTGCGTTTTATTTACAATTTTATGGTACTTTTTGTCATAATATACATATGCTCTGGTGGTTTTACCCAAACAATATGTTCAGGAATTATAGCGATGCCTTCGACAATAATCTGTGCGAAATTATGGTACGTGGAGATACCTTAAAGGGGGATCCTGATTTAGAGGCTTCAAAAATTTGATTTTTTGAGGATTTTTTTGGGAGGGAAAAAATAATTCTTTAAAGCGAAATTTCTAGCGTTTATAGTTATTTACTTAAACGTCATTCACAAATTTTTTGGATATGAAATCTTTGATATTCTGCCTTTGGGAAGCAATTGCCCGATGCATCTCGCATGTGCATTTGTCGGACGGCGGGCAGGATGCAGGTCGCAATTTCTATCGGAAACAAAAATTTCAAAAAGGCTCATATTTTTAAATAATTTATCTTTTAGTTAAACTAAAGAAATTCCAAAAAAAGTTTAAAATCTTGCAAGTTTTTCAAAAATTGAAAAAAAACTGGTTTTTGACCTAAAAAATTTTACTTCAAGTTGTTTAAACTTGACTTTTCTTAGTTTTTTTTTAGTTTAAATAGAATATAATTTAATGCCAAATATAATAAATACAACGTTTAGTTTTTTTCTATCCTGCCCGCCAATTAAGAAAAATCGTAAAAATGAAAAACCGAGAAATCGCGCGTCAAAGTTTTCGCTTTCTGCCCAAGCGCTAATATATCTGCTAGACGCTCGGTCACTATTTCCCTTCTAGCTTCGAAAATATTTCGAATTCCCATCTATAACTTTGGAGACATATTTTTAGATTATTTTTAAAGAGATTTAGGTAAAATAAAAGAAAAAATCGATTTTTTGAAGCTTCTAAAGCAGGGCCCCCCTTAACAGATAAGAAATATTTCCATTTGAATTTGATCGATCAGTTTCTATGGCAGCTAAATGGTATAGTGGTGCTTGGGGAGAAAGGAATGTGAGATCAGATTAATATATCAAAATTCAGTAAAATCTTGGATTTGCCCTAAAACTTATCAAACCATTGTTTTGCATCGAAGGTGATCTTTTTAAAACAGGAAATAATGTTTTAACGACACTTTTAGATCAATAAGTTAATAACGATTGCATGAAAAGTTGAAGTTAATACTCTAAGTCTAGGACACGTCGAAGATTTTTGTGCCCATGTATAGGAATTTAAAGTCAGTGCACTCTTGAATATTTTTTTGGGACTTTGAAAATATTTCAAAAATAGTAACTTTATAATTATATTTGCTAATGAACCACTCTAAGGCGCCAATTATTCTATAATGCCGGAAATGCCAAAAATCCTATTCTCATTCAAGACACGTCCAACATCCCCACGTCACACTCGACGGCTCGAAAATAAGGAATTGACATTAAGGGGCTATACCAGTCTGACGCATGAAAAATTAGGCGATTTTCGTGAATTTTTTTAAAAGAAAGTACTAGATTGAATGTTTCGACGTTCTATGGACGTAATAAAGTATATTTTTAGTTATATTAAAATTTTTTTTTTTTACAAAAATATTGAAAAATAACTGAGTTATGTGCTGTCTGCGGAAGGGCCGAAAAAAAGTGCCTCAACTGCTGGCATAATTCGGGTCGAATGAGTAGCTGAATCAAAAAAATTCAAAATGTTTATTAAACTTAAATATATTTTCTATACAATGAACTACGATCTTTGAAAAATATCAAAAATTAAGAAAATGGCGTAATTTTGAAAAACAAAAATCGTTTTTTTACGAAAAAATGGTGGTTTTTTTAATGCCAAATTGACAATTTTCAACCAATCAAAAAGATTGAAGTCTATTGTATAGCAAATGTATTCAACTATATCTAGTTTTAATTTGAAGTCGATTGGTCAATTTCTCGTTGAGTTATAATGTCAGCAATTTTTAAAAATGTCGTTTCGAGAAAAACGCGTTTAAAGTTTCACTTACATATGTTTGTTTGCACCTCTGAGCGGTCGCTACTTAGAACGCTGCCATTCAAAAACTATTGAAGATACGACCTCGCCGATTTCACAGGATATTTTTGAATATATAAACTATCGAAAAAGCAAAAAACAAAATCGATTTAGAAAACATTCCGATTTTGAAACATCCGTTGTTGATATACTAAACGGGTGTTTAGTCACGAATATTTGGGTTTGTTAAAGCTTTATGCAAAGTTTGTGCCGCGCGAGCTCACTTTTGATCAAAAACAACAACTAGTTGATGATTCGTAGCACTGTTTGAAAATGTTCAAGCGTAATAAACCTGAGATTTTGAGTCAATAGATGAAATATGGCGCCATCAATTCACTCCGAAGTCCAATCTACAGTCATTGGAGTGGACTGCATATAATGAACCCCTCCAAAGCGTTGAAAAACTTAACAGTCGGCTGACAAAGTGATGCGTCTGTATTTTGGACTGCGCATGGCATAATTTATTGAGTAGCTTGAAAATTTAAGGACCCTCAACAGCGACTATTGCATAGCGTAAATGGACCGTTTGAAGAACGAAATCGCCGAAAAATGCCCGAATCTCAAGGCAACGTTTTTTTTTGCCAACAAATTTTGAGTTTTATTATAACTAGTAGGACGTGAACTTTTCAATTGCCTTACTTTAATTTCACGCCAGATAAAGTTTAGGTTGCCTTTCAAAAAAAGAAAAAAAGGTATTCGTAAAGATCTTATCAGTTGAAATACAAAAGTAATAAAGCATTATGGAAAAACTGTTGTGAGTTATAAAGCACTCAAATGAGATTAAAACGTGTGTTTTTGCCATTTGTTTATGCAATAAAGAATTGTTAGCGCAAAAATGTGCCAAATACGGAAGCGCACAGACACATGGAATTTAAAATGTTACAAATAAGAAACCCAACAAACATCAAATATAGAATAAACCACACATTTTCAAATTTCTCAGCGGATAGTAACTAATGCGTACCTCGCTTAGCATGTGTGTGGTGAATTTCAATTTGATTCAATCTCTTGAGTGAAGGGAGCGATAATAGAGTCTTCAAATTGATTGACTATTTCTCAGCGGAAGCGATGACCGCATTAATCAACAATACATAGTAAATGTATTCACAGAATTATATTAAAGCTCTCATAACGAATATATGGGTGCATAAATAAAAACATTTCGATTTTGTACAAAGTTTCGATAATCCAAGCCTACAAAAGTACTAAAGTCTCAATATAGATTTAAGAATTCACTGAGAGTCATATTCGAAAAGAAAGCTAAAGAGTTTTCCTGTAAGAGTTCAATTCAGGTCGAACTTTCTTTATTTTAACCGTTGTTTGTGTGGTACACAAAACGCTATTACGCTATGCTCAAATTTTCAAATTCCGAAAAGGAGCATATGATATATATTTAGTTCACAAGATTTAGGACTATACGTCGGGTTTGTAAATAAACTTGAGTTCGACTTGTGCTTTGAAATTTCAAGCTCCTTAGAAAACTTTATTTTCTTCAAATGAATTTATGATACTCATTGAAAAGGGCCGCGAAGCCTGTAACACCCAGAAGGGAAAGGTTGACCACGTCGGTTGTACGTCTATCTATCTGTATATATGCGAATTAGTCCCTCAGTTTTTGAGATCCGATCTTAAACTTTGCACACGGCCTTTTCTTCTAAAGAAGTTGCTCACCACTACATCATGTAGCTACCTCACCACCTGATCGATAAAAATCCAGTCTTTGTATGTCAAGCTTTTGTAGTTAGCAAGATGTCTTAACAAAATTTGTCCAAGGCAACGGTACAATCTTTGAACATATTGTTCGGATCGGACAAATATGGCATGTAGCTGTCATACAAACTGAACAATCAAAATCATGATTTTTGTCAAAGACATCGCAACAATGTCCGAGTATATTATTCGAATCGGTTCATTATAGCTACCATTCAAACTGACAGATCAAAATCAAGATAAACATCTTTTTATAGTTTTTCCTTTAAGAAATGCACCTGTGAAGGATATTATAGCTTCGGTGTAGCCGAAGTTAACGGTTCTTGTTGCTCAGTGTTGTTCATGAGAACTCAAGCGTAATTAGGCCCATAATGAGAACGACTAAGATAAGTAGGAATATAAACCTAGATTTAAAAACAAGAAACTACATATATTTTGAAATACATGACTACTGAAAATTGAGATCTAAATTCCCCCTCAATTTTACTTTTAATTTACTTACTTTGGACATTAGACTCAAAAGCAGAAAGTTCTCAGTGAAATCGTTTGGTAAGCGCATGCCAAAATGCTTATTGGGAGGCAGACTGCAAGCGTAAATTAACATGGAATTTTTTTCCCTATTTCTCGCATTCTGTTTCTTGCTTATTTGCGTAAATACAAATGTGGAATGTGAAAGCTTGTTAATGAGATATGCAACTGTGCATTCAAATGTACGCACAAGCGGTTGCCATAATATGAGCAGTAAGGATAACTAACAAAAAACCAGTCAGCGAGGTAGGGAAGAATGCACAAAAGATACACTTGATGGAAACACGTGGACCCTGATGGCATTTTTTAGGGAAATCAAAGCGTTTTGACTCCTTGGAAATCTAGAAACACTACATTTTGAAAAACTAAGTTTGAGCTCTGAATATTGAAACGACGGACAGGCAAAGTGAAAGCCCTGTGAAAAGTGTGTTTCGAGAGCATACAAAGTCAAGACAAAGTACGGTTGCTAAGAACATTGAAACCAAAAGGAAAATTGCAGGGATTGGGCTTCGAATTAGTTCTTCTAAATTCTCTCTATCTGTGTCCTAGTTACTGGAATTTTAACGACATTTAAAGGAAATTGTGGAGACTGTCTTGTAATTTGAGGAAAATATGTCTTTTACTAGGAAAATAATATCAAGAAGGAGATTAGTTCTTCCATTTCTATGTCTATTATTTTAAATACTGGGATCGAATTCTGTCGAAAAACTGTGTTTTTATGTAAAACGGTTCCAACATTTTCAGCCCAACTGCTAATAATATTTTAGTCAGATATTCCTATCCTACATTGAAAAGTGCTCATTGATCGCTGAAATTGGATTTATTGTATTCAAAATATTCATTTAGTTTTCTTCTTTGTTTTTGGCACCTCAACCCTAGATTGGTCCTGGCCAAGCACATGAAACTTTGCCAGTTGCCTCTATCCTTTGTTAGGTCACGCCAGATGTACATCTCACAGAACCTCATGCACTTAGTCCTCCCATTGGATGTGTGGGCGTCTTTGCAAGTTTCGCTGGAGCAGCCAAAGTATTCGTTAGATTGTCCAACCACCTTGCGGAGAACAGTTTTCACGAATATTTAAAGTGCTTTCTACTCTCTGTTCATCAACGTACATGTTTCTGCGCAGTATAATATAACCGGAATGAGGAGATGAGATGAGAGAGAGAGACCGGAATATCAATGCTTACCGATCCCAAAGGAGCACTTGTTGTCTACAATTCTGCGCTAGATCTTCGGGGTTGGATTGTTGGTGGTATTTATGCTGGTTCCTAAGACTCTATGTAGCCTCCAAGTATTTTATCTTGCTCTGGAAAATGCTACTCTGATGCCTCTGTTGTTAAGGTCTACGATGTCAATATGATCTGCGTACGCCAGTAACTTTGTATTTTTAGAGTTGACAGTGCCACAGCGGTTCAGATTAGCAGCGCGTATCACGTTTTCCTGCATTATATTGAAGAAGTTGCAGCTGAATCCCGTCTGGTATCGAACGGCTCGGAGAGGTCTTTTACGATTTTGACGGACCTGATGGTTTAGCTCAATCTAATTCTACAAAATCGTCTGAGTAGGGATACCAACTTTAGACATGACGTCGAATAGAGAGTTACTGTCAGTATCTTCGAAATAGGCTTTGAAGTCGACAAAAACGTAATGGTTGTCGGGTTATTTTTTGAAATTTTATATGCAATATTGAGATCCTGCGATTATTAGCTCACACTGCGGGATCTTTGTTCTTGTGAATAGGGCAGAGTATATATTCTAATCATTAGACATGTTCTAATCGAACCAAATAATGCTTAGGAACTGGAATATGCATATTTTCAGCTCTTCAACGTCGGCTCTGAACAGGTCAACCAGTTATACTATACAATGGCTCCTTGGTCCTTGTTGTTCTTGAGCCACCTCATTTTGATCGAACGGCGGCATCTCAAGCTCTTTGCGTTAATGCCTTTCTCCCTCTCTCTTCTTTTTCTAGAAAATAGGTTTTCTTCCCTTCTCTTCTCGCGGGATCATTCTTTTGCAGGCAAACACAATTAGAAAAACCATTTTTACGAAGAGTTTACGAGAGTTATGCTGACTTCAAAAATTAAAGATAGAAGATATTGAAAATAGCTGTTCCTTGCGAATGCATTCCAGGCCTTCAGCGCCAAAGGATTTGAAGAGTTATCAACAAATATTGCTCGAAAAAGAAGTAGCTTTTTCTGTTTGGTAAATATGTTTAGAGAAGAATTTGGTTTCATTTCGTATATTGGATCACCAAAATTCGCGTAAAAATAAAATGCTTGGATCATCACAAAATGCGGTAAGCAAAAAGAAGAAGTTGCTCGTATTTATAGTAAAAAATTCCCAGTTGGGCAGCCACACTTGCCACTGCCATTATTTAAGTATATAGAAAAATGCACAAGGACATTTCGGCATTAATTCCCTGAAGCTCGTTTCAGGACGTAGGCGCAGAGGGGGCCGCGTGCGACGGCAAAGCACGAGCTTGCGTACCTTTTTGATATGCTTGCGTACACAAAATAAAAAGACACGCTCACACACATACACACACGCATGTTTATATTTGCTGTGCATAATAAAAGTTCACAATACAACACACACTAATACAAGCCGATGTGTGAGTATGTGTGCCGTACATCAGCCATGGCACCACTTTGGGGGGAGCGCCGCGCTCCAAGGAGGACTTCTGCATGCGTGTGCGGGTGTGTGTATGTGCAGGATGAAATTTCTATACTCGTTCCGTTGCTTGCTCACCCGTTGTGCACTTGACAGAGGCATATTCTGCATGCCCGAGTGCATCACGGATGCAGCTTTAAATGCCCACAAACACAAGCACTTGAGAATTGGTAGCGGTACGGGCGGGAGAGAGCGGGCTTTAGTAGCAGAGGAGGAGAGGCATTTAGTTGCAGTTTCAATTAATTTTACTGGCATGCGGAATTATTATTTCAGTGTGGCAGACAAAAAGAAGAAAGCAGCACCAGCTATATGCTAGCTAAATGAAAGTTGAAAGGACTAAATTATAAGCATAAGCGCGTGCACAAAAAAGATCGGAGAAACGGGAGCGAAAGCTAAGAGCGCCGAGTCGAGTGTGTGTAAATGAAGTAAATACTGGCAGTTCGAGTGGTTTGCGGCATAAAAACTTTGTCAAATTTCAGATGCATGCAAAAGTGCGATTAATTTCCAACATACACTCACACACACACACGTACACCAAAACACACACACACACGCACTTATACTAACCCAGTTGTAGGAATTTGTGATTCGTAAAATATTTTGTATGGCGCTGCGCATGACAGGCAACTTTGTAGAAATGCATTGACACGAGCGGAAATAATTTTCACATCTCAATTTCTTTCAGCTTTAGGCTTAACGGAAAAACGTGTTTGTGCGGGCTTAAAGTAACAACAACAGTAGTTTCTTTGAGAGTTTATTTTAATTAAATGCCGAAACCAAACTCTATTTCCAACGAAGATTATAAGCTTTTTCTTGCTTTTTTCTCGCAACTATAACGGCATTTGATTGTCTGCACTTACTCAAACCTCCAACACATGCTTGCTTATTTATTTGTAGCTGATAGCATTACTTTTAGTGTCCATATGTATTTGTGTCCATATGTATTAGCATTCATTGCGTGTTGCCCAAATAATAGTTTCAGCTGGTGATGATGGATGCCCGCCATTAGGCCATAAGCTCAATGGCTATAACCTAAGCTACTTACAGGCTCCGCAAACTTTTTTCTCGCCTTGTTTGTTTGCTGCTCTTTGTGCTTTTGGTTTCGATTATTTGCTCATGATGTTGTTGGCGGAACTAATTTTTGTGGATTTGAGCTAAAACAAATACAAATGCATTTGGAAAGTAGCACGCCAATACAAAAAGGTGTATGTGCATATCGTTGACCCAGTAAGCATAAATGTCGGCTTTCGTAGTCTGTTAGTAAATAAGCAAAATATAGACCGAGGAATGTAAATTTTAATTGTAAAGTCATTTATGTGAAAACATTCTTTCTCTTCTTTCTGCTCTTCATTTTTTCTTCTAGTCCCCCCTGGCTCCAAAACATGTGCTCCAACGTTTTTTCTAATTTCCGAAACAGTTGCTAATGTCAATTCCCGGAATAGCCTTCACTGCACGTAGCGTTTCACATATAATGGTTTCAATTGCTTCGCGCAAGTGACGCATAACACTTCAGTAGTATTTCTTGTTGACAGTTTGGCTGGTCGGTAGGATTTCGAAGTGCACCATGCTTCGATTATCGAAGAAACCGGTCAACATAGCATTGATTTTTGACCTACTTTCACGTGGTCTTTTAGGCATCGGCTCACCTTTGCCACGATATTCGGCCGATCTGTTTCCGGGACGTAAGCATAGTTCCAAGACTCATCGCCAGTAATAATAGGTTTCATGACAACCTGGTAGCCGGAAAGCATTGCTTCACAGACGTTGACGCGACGCTTTTTTCGAAAATCTTGATTGATATTGCAACCAATCGTGTTTTCACTTTTCTTAAAACGAAATGGTCGTTCAAAATAGTTTTCACTGATTCTTCGCATATTTCAACAAATCCAGTAACTAACTTTTAATCGCCGATTCTAAAGCATTAATTCCTTTATTTTATTGACATCTTGATCAGCAGTTGATGTTGATGGCTGTCCTGGACGTGGTTCATCGTCAACGCGTTCTTGTCCCTCTTTGAATAATTTGTACCAATCAAAAACACTTGTTTGCGAGAAACAAATATTACGCAAGGCTTTTTCAAATCTTCTGAACGCTTCGGCACCAGAATCATCTGGTTGATTGTTGCCTTGAGACAGTCAAATGGTTTACACTACAGGTTCAAATTAAGTGTACAGTTGTAGGGGAGCTGCTCATAAGCAGCACGTGTGAAACCCATGCATTTGTATGGGTCTTATTTAAAGAATTCTAAATTCTTTTCATTCTTTTTTGTGCAATGTGCATAGCTCCGGGCCAATTTGTAGTACTACTTTTATGATGGTCGGATCCCAGTTAGTAGAGCATCTTTGAAAAGAAAATTAGCAAAATGGAATCGACGAAATCAGAATTGTGCACGATTGGTTATATCCGAATCGCATGGCTTGCATATACTTACATAAGTAGTTATCGAAGAAAACTAATAAAACATGTTATAATGTATTTTCTCTTAGCTAGTCTCACAAAACTCTCTGAGAAGGTGTTTTAGGTTCGTATCTTTTTAAATCTATATAGCGTAAGCTGATCGCACTTATAAAACGTGAGATTAAGCCATCTATTGCAAAAGCAAATATTTTTAGTACGAGGGCTGATATTTATATTCTGGCCTAGGGCAACACTTAGTGTTGCCAGGTGCAATCTGACATTTCCATTGGAAAGTTTGACATTTTTTAGCATAACATTACTCAGCACGTTTTGTCACTTAATCGTGAATTGTTTTATTTACAGGGAATTTAAAAATTCATCTCGGCCAAGAAATGGAATAAACTCGTGAACATTTTCGTGCATTTTTCACAACTTTCGACGTGGATTATCACGACAAGAGTGCATCGATGAACTAAAATCTTTGTATGGCTATGAAGCACCATCCTATAGCACTGTGAAAAACTGGTACAACGAATTCAATCGTGGCCGACGCTCGCTCAAAGACGAATTCCGTGAAGGTCGTCTAAAAACAGCCGTTGTGCCAGAAAACATCGATGTCGTACGTGAACTGATAATGCAAGACCGTCATGTAACATACTTTCAGATAGAGGCATGACTATGGGTTTCTCCCACCAGCATACATTCGATATTGCATGAACATCTGGCGGTAAAAAAGGTTTGTTCTCGTTGGATCCCGCACAATTTGACAATCGCTCAAATAAAGGCTCGTGTGGATTGGTGTAAAGAAATGCTGAAAAAATACGATCGCGGTGATTCAAAAGGCGTTTATAAGATCGTCACAGGTGACTAATCATGGATCTATGCGAATAAGCCCGAAAGAAAACAGCAATCGACAAAAAAAAAGGATCGTTGATAAATATGCCTATTTACATTATTACGCCAGAAATATATATAGCAACCCATGTACATCTTATATCTCCATTCCACTTTATAGTATTGCTTTGGAGTTGGGCTTTTACCGCATTCATCTCTTATACTTGCCGTAAGTTGTCTTGTATGAAAGATCACACTGTTCTGTGTTTGCAGCTTTTTAAATATATTAAAAATATGGGTGCTTTATCTTTTTTGTGAGGTATTTATTTAGTCATCCATCAAGGAGATTAGTCGATATATCGATGTCGACCAAATGATTAATCTTCTTAACATTCTTTCCAGTGTATACTCTTTGGTGATTAGATTATTTGATTAAGGAAATTCTTCCAAAATTTAGCGTCATAGCTGGCAGTCATCTTCGAGTTCTCGGGTGTTAGGCACCAATTAAGCTTCTGTGTGCTATTGCTATGTTAAGAATGCGTACTATCAATAAATTGATATATTTAATTTACTAATTTATCGTAACACTTTGAGAAATATAATTTTTGCTTATTCTTCAGTTTTGTTTCGAAATTTAAAAAAAACACCTTTCCTCATATGCAAGATTGATGCTGCCAGGACTCTGTAGTGTATTCAAAGTCGAGCAAAAACATAAATTATGTAGACCACATTCTTTATCCTGGTTCCTCCAATAAATGTGGTTATTAACGAATTACATTCAAAGCCCCACTTTCTAGTGATCACTTTCGAGTTCCTCCTTCGAAATTTAATAAACGAAAAACTTCGACGCTGGGATAACACTATTTTTGTAATCCCCTAACTAGTTTACACAGTGAAGGTACAAACAAGTTATGACTACTGGTAAACGATATTTCGAGGCAAGCTATGTTCAGATTATGCATTTAAGAGATCTGTTCGTTGTTCCAAGGGAATAACAGTTGTGGTTGATTGATCTTATGGTCATAATTACCATCATCTTGAACCACATAGCATTTCGGAACTCCTATTTACCATATTTCCATATATACTACGCCCAAAAAATAAGTTGACATTTGAACTTAAACTGCGCGCCGAAGGATTTAGAGAATTATTATTTTTTTGGGTTGGTAGTACTGTCAGTCACATTTACATATGTCAAATTTCATGTCAAAATATTCATTAGTGTTTGGAATACGTGTCGTTTTGTGAGCTGCTAAAAGTGAGTTTTTCGTTTTTTGCGATGTCGAAATTTGTTGAGCAAAGAATTTGCATTAAATTTTGTTTACGGAATCAATTTTCTGCTGCGGATACGTTTAGGATGGTGCAGAAAGTCTTTGGTGATGAAGCTATGTCTAAAAAAAATGTTTACAAGTGGTATAGTGAGTTCCAAGCCGGCCGTGAACGTGTCGAAGACGAAGAGCGTCCAAGGCGACCATCAACCTCAACCGACGAAGCTCACGTTCAACAAATCAAAGATTTGGTGTTGAAAAACCGACGATTAACAATTAGAGATCTTGCTGATAAAGTTGGCATATCGAAAGGCTCAGCCAATACCATTTTGAAGGATGTTTTGGGCCTCAAGTGCGTCAAATCTCGACTGGTACGGAAAACATTGAATTTTTTGGAAAAAAGGCGTCGCATTGAAGTGTGTGAAACGATGCTTTCCGACTACCAGGGTGTCGTAAAACGCATTATAACTGGCGATGAGACTTGGATTCAAGCTTACGTCCCCGAAACAACTGATCAATCGAGCGAATATCGTGCCAAAAAAGAGCCGAGACCAAAAAAATCGCGCCAAAGTCGCTCAAAAATCAAGGTCATGTTGACTGTTTTCTTCGATTATCGTGGTGTTATGCATTATGAATTCCTTCCAACCGGTCAAACAGTCAACAAGGAATATTATTTGAACGTTATGCGTCGTTTGCGTAACGCTATCTGCCTAAAAAGGCCGGAATTGTGGAAAGACAATTCTTGGTTTTTACACCACGATAATGCACCATCCCGTACTGCCCTCGTAATTCGTGATCATTTCGCCAAAAACTTAACCCATATCGTTCCGCAACCACCGTATTCACCTGATCTGGCATCGTGCGTGGTTGTATGGAGGAAGACGAGGTGGAAACATCTCAAAACTTCTCTCTTGATTGTCACACGCGTGCGAGAACATGGCTTAAAGACTTAGCACCTCACACTTTCAGATATTTTACCGCGCTGATGGAAATTAAACGCCTAAGGAAAATTTAACCACTAGACACTTTGCCGACTTATAAAATCGGATACAGAAGTTTTATTTTTATTGCTTCACAAGGGACTACATAAAGTAGTCCAAGTGCGATCATCAATCGAACTTAACCTAATCTAAACTAACCTAATTAACCCGTACGTTAGCTAGACTTATAATAAAGTTTGAAATAGTTGTGGTGTTCATTGATGGCCGTCTCATCAGATGATATCATTATCCACGCCTCCGCAATATACTTGTATAACAGGGAATAATGAGGGACTTTTAGAGGTTGGTCTTTGTTGGTCGAGAGGATTTAACTTTTCATTGTCTGCTTAATCCGAAGTAGCAATGGAAAAGAGGATTCTGCGTTGGATTTCAAGGCTAATATTGTTGTTGATTTCAAGATAGACGAAATTATGTACGACTTCAAAGATACCGTTACTGTCAGCAGTGACGTGTGAGCCAAGTCACGAATGTGATGACTGTTTGTTTCGTTTTGTCCTCGTTCATAATCACGCTCCGCTTCGTTAAGGCCAATGATCTCAATATCATCATAAGATGGTACCTTCTCTGTTTAGTTCGGCAGCTCCAATTCCTTTCCCCAGCAAAAGATTGAAGAAGTCGCACGATAGGGAGCCTTTCTTTTCTGAAACCATCCTTGGTATCGAACGGTTCAGAGTGGTCCTTCCCGATCCCGATGGAAATTTTGTTGTTGCTGAACGTCAGCTTACACAGCCATAGTAGCTTTACGGGGATAACCAAGTTCAGACATTGCGTTATAAAGGCAGCTCCTTTTCAAGCTGTCGAAGGCGGCTTTAAAATCGACGAAAGGGTGGTATGTGTCGAACTTGCATTCACATGTCTTTTCAAAGATTTGGCGTATGGTGAAAATCTGTTTGATAGTAGATTTTCCAGGTCTTAAGCCACACTAATAAGGTGCAATCAGTTTGTAGACAGTGGACTTCAGTCTTTTACACACTACACTCGATCTGAGGCTTATACCACGGTAATTGGCGCAGATTGTGAGGTCCCCCTTTTTGTGGATTGGACAGAGCGCACTTATGGTTCCAATCATAGTGCATACTCTCGTCCGACCGTATTCTACAAAGAAGCAGATGCATGCACCTTGTCAGTTCTTCGTCGTCGTATTTGAAAGGCTCGGCCAGAAATCCATCGGCCCCTACCGCTTTGTTGTTCTCAACAGCTACAGCGGTTGCCAATTTGATCTCTTCATGATATGAGATTAGATCACCCAAGTCAATGTATGGTAGAATGCTAATGACGGTTTAACTGACTTTGTGTGATATGAAAGCATGGTTTATATCCAACCGAGACTTACGTGAAATATTGAAACCTCGATATGAACTCATTTCCTAAGTCCTAACACACTTTTGGTTTACGTGTTATTTGGTTAAAAAAATCAACCGGCAATTTTATGGGTCATATAAGCAACACATGGCCTATGACTTGGTCATATTTCATCGCCATTAACAAGGATAACTGTTGACATACCAAGCAAACAAAAAAAGACGAACACCTATACACATACTTACACACATATGCAGAGCACGGTTAACGCAAAGCCTACAGTGCTAAAACCGTTAAGACAGCTAAGTCGGCGCTAAGGCGCAGCTGCGTTGGTAAGTTGGGTAATAATGGCAGCTTCCCGTCATTTGCTCAACGAGTGTAAAAGAATGAATGAAAGAATGTCCATACATCGAATTCTATACATCACATAACGGCCGCACACGCACACAAACCAATGAAAGTACGAATGTGTGCATGTGTGTGTGCTTATGTAAGCGACTCCTTTTAGTATGTGTACATGATGTGGTAATCATAGTGGATTTGCTGATAATCTCTGATTTATCTTAATGCCGCTTGCCAATGTAATACAATACGCCGTGCTATAACGGTGCAGCAAAAACATAAAAGAACGAAAAGTAGCAAAAAGACGTTGAAGGAAAGCTGAGAACTTGCGAAAGCGAAGCGAAGACCTGAGAACAAGAACGAAAACTATTGTGCAAATATGTGAACAAATCAATTTGTTTTGCCGCCGGTCCTGCAGCGGGGAGCGGGGTGGACGCTTTTAATGTATTGGTATGCACACACACACATACAAACACAGATATGTATGCAGGTTGCTCGTTAAGCGGATGTACGAAAAGTGGTGTGTACACAAAATTATGGGTTGTTTGCGTTATTTGGTAGCAATTTGGTGCATTTGATTTCGAATTCTCCACTTTTTTTGGGCTTTCTAATCGGAAGCTTACTCGCATCCTTCTGCTGGTTTGTTTGTGTGCTTTGTTTGCATTGACGCTCTTGCGTATGTGTTTAACGTAATCATTCCGCATACGATTACTGGTAATAAAATAGTTAATGAGGGATGAAATGAAACGCAAAGCTCGGTGGGGAAGTTGACAAATTATGGGCAATGAATTTATATGTGTCTGTTGACAGTAACTAAGTAGAAAATGAATGCCGCGCGGCTGTGAAAATGCGGGAAGAAATTGTTTATTAACTCAGCCATCAACTGAAATGGCTTATTTATCATGGACGAAGAAATGTGCGAGTTGCTCTGCATGGAATTATATTCGGTGATATTTTTGAAGGAAAAGTTTGGCAAATACTTCTGTTGTGCAAGGTCTGTATCGAATAAACAGTTTGAAGAGGTTTCGAGATTCACTTGAAAACAGAGGAATAGCAGAGTGTAAATTCCAAGATCCAAACTATAATTATCTTCTTCTTCTTCTTTGCTGGCGTAGACACCGCATACTCGGTTAAAGCCAGCTATTTGGCGCGAAGAAGTCACACGATAAGGATTCACCTCGCTTGGTATCGAACGGCTCGGAGAGATACTTCCCGATCTTGACTGAGCCTTTGGTGTTGCTTAGTATTAGCTTTACGGGGATACCAAGTTCCTTTTCGTGCTGTCGAAGGCGGCTTTAAAATCGAGAAGAGGTAGTGTGTGTCTATCTTTCTTTCAAGGGTCTTTTTCAAGATTTGGCGCTTAGTGCAAATCTGGTCGATTGTAGATTTTCAAGGTTCAATCAGTTCGTTTACGGTGGGCTTCAGTCTTTCACACACTACGCTTGATATGACCTTATATGCGATATAAAGGAAGAGGAGATTGAGGGGTAATTGGCGCATTTTGAGGGGTCCCTCTTTTGTGCATTTTTCAGAGAATTTTCGAGCATTACCCCTGTCAGCCAGTTTCTCAAGCTCTTCATACTCTCTATAATTATCTAGTAAAGGATATTATTGCCTCTATAACTATATTCCTGCAGAGGATATGGTGTAACTTGATTAATATTCCATACTTCCGATTTTCCGAACTTGCCTTGTAATGCCAGTGCCCTGAAAAAGTGCTTTTCTTGGAAGTTTGTTGTTATTACTTCGTTTAGTTTATGGTGAATGTGCTCTAACTAAGCCAGTGTGGATTGTATGATTTAAAAAAAAGGTGATTTTGTGTAATGTATATGGCGGAATCAAACGGGGGTCCAGTCGTATTAACTTCTAAAACCAGGTGAAACCATTTATAACAGGTGTTCCCAATCTTTCCTTAGTCAAGAACCATTTAATTATTATTCTTGTTAGCAGGGACTACAATGTAGGTATAATAAAATCTAACTGTAATTAATTAAGAACTCAGTGGGAAATTACATAGAAAAAATATGTTTAGGATAATTTTGCTTTAATGTTATTTTGGCTGTTCTAGAATTTATATTCTTCCTCAAAGCTACAGGCAAATCAACACTAACTTTCGAACGATTCCTGGCCTTGTTTTTAATTGTCAATAACGAAGAAAGTCCTTGTTCGCATAAGTAAGTTGTGGATAAAACTGTTATTTTGTAATTCAATAAGTTCTTCCTGTATTTCTTCAACAATACGAGCATCCATGCGAATAAGTTGATCAACTTTAGCTCCTTTGGTATTCTCTGGGAAGTAATAATTGAATTCTTCAATCAACATTTGTAAATGAGTTAATGCGTTCTTGTAAAAGATGATCCATTTCGAGGTTCCCTACTTTTTCAAAGAAAACACATGGAAACTTCAAATTTTAATGGGAAATTTTTTCTATCATTAGACAGAACATTCCTTGACATTTGTTTTTTTTTTGAAGATTATTTCTTTCAAATGTTGGCCGCGGCTACGCCTAAAATGTTTCATCCCTTGAGTGCAATCTTCCATGACTCGTTCGAACATTTCGATTGGCAAATAGCGAAGGACGCGCGTGGTGTTTTGCTCCAAGGTCTGAATCGAAATTGTCTGCATAGACTTTAGGTTTTACGTATCCCCACAGGAAAAGTTTTAACGGTGTTATATCACACGACCTTGGTGGCCAATCGATCGGTTCAAAACGTGAAATTACCTGATCACCGAAGTATTCTCTCAATAAATCCATTGATTGATGCCTTATGTCGAAAGTGGGGCCGTCTTATTGAAACCAAATGTCGCTGATATCACGAGCTTCAATCAAATCCGAATGGACTCTACACGGTCTTCGTGTACACTCTCAACTACCGCTGCTATATTCTTCACTGCGTGCCAGACGTGGTCTCTTCGGTTGAATATAATCCACTAATGAATGCTGAATCTCAAGATGGTTGATGGTATTGCGAATAGTACGCTCAGTAGGCCGATTATGTTGACCATAAGTTGAGCGAAGCGCGTAGAAAATATTCATTACAGAATGTGAGTTTTCGTAATAAAGTTGAATGATTAATCAACGTTGTTCAGGTGTAAGTGATGAAATTGCAAGCACTGACTAAAAACTAACACGACTCACGCGTAATCTGTCGAAAATAGCTACTGGAAAAAGTACCTCAACTTGGATCACTCTTTAAATGTAATCCCATTTACTCAGCAGAAAAACATATAAATTTAAAAAGTGGCGCTATAAGCGTACAAACGAACGCGGGAAATAACCCAATGGCTTTGATCGATCAAAATATATCAATATTAATATCTTCGATACGATATGTGGAGAAAAATTCCCCACTTTTAGTCATTGATAGCGCAAACGTAAATAATAGCTTATCACGCTTGACTGATAGCCACCACGCGTGCCGAAATAAACAATATATAAACAGTGCACTAATGAGCCTTTCGATGAACGGACTTGGTCGAGAAAAGAGGTGAAACAAAAATTACAGTTATTCAGTATGAATTTCAAAACAAGTTACGATAGTGAAAACCGTATATGGAAGAGTGAAAGTGTGGAGCAGCTTTTTAACCCAAACAAATCCATTGGCGCCATTGCCTTGTATATGCTTCGCAGCAAGCCACGGAATGCCGTTTGCCAGATCTCCGATTCGGAGGGAACCGAGCTCACCTACGGCACAGCTTGTTCCTATGCCATAAGTGTGGCGTCATATCTGAAGGAACTTGGACTAGGCTGTGACGATGTTGTGGGTATTGTTGGTCAGAATACGACGTTGCTAATGCCAGTACTTGTCGGTTGTTGGATAAATGGTACACCTTATAATACCTTGCATCCGATACATGAAGAAGGCATGTTCCATATACTGCACATATGAATATGAGAGAACTTTTCATTATCGTTTTTTTCAGATGATATTAGACTGTTATTTGCTCTGACGAAACCAAAGATCATTTTCTGCGACGGTGAGGCGTTCCATAAGGTACAAAATGCTACCAACATGCTGAATGCGCCCATTTACACTTTGTGTAATCATTTGGAAGGAGTGCCACGGATTCAAGATATATTACAACCAGTGCCAATGGCAGAGTTATATCAGTGAGAAAACTTATATTTTTTCTTATATTGAAGAGATCATTTTCGTTTATTTGTTTATTTTTTTATTTAGAGCTGCCCCTTTAAAACACGGACCCAATCAAACCATGGTTATCATACCATCATCGGGTACTACTGGGAAACCGAAGGCGGTGTGCAGGTCAAATTGTAAATTATTGTCTGAAATTGGGTAAGAAGAAGAAGTATAACTATTTAGTTTGTGTAGGAAAATTAGTCTAGCTCTAGGGAAAGTTCACGTAAGAATGCATTTTTTGATTTGTTGCCATTTATGGAAATCAACGATATAATCTCCGCACAGATTTCTAAATCAGATTTATCGCATATAGTTGGCATACAAACTGAAAATTTCAAAATTTCTTGTTTGTGACTTCGGTGCAGCCGAAATAAACGTGTTTTCTTGTTTACTCATCTATTAGGATTTGTTTAGGATTTGAAGAGAACAAAAGTTTATTTCGGGAGAGTGCGATTTGGATTGATATTCAGTAGATTCAAAGTAGATCCGTTTGATATAGAGGAACTTCAGATCCTGTAAAGCATACATTTTCTACGAAAGTCCAGTGTTTTAAGAGGAGTAAAATTTATAGGAGACTACGATAGTAAATTTTTTGAAAAATTCATATATTATGTTTTAGAAATAGAACTCAAAATCTAAATCGTTTTACCACTACAAATCAAGCACTTTCTCTTTTAGTCATACCGATGGTTCATCAGTTCTATTTTCGTTTTCATCACCGGACTGGGGAACCGGCATTTTGTTGATAGTCGCCAATGTGCTGTGTGGCGGCACACGTATCATCACTACAAAACCATACACGCCCGACTATCTTCTGGAAATTATCACGAAGTACAAAGTAACGAATTTAACCGGCTCGGCCAATCAATTCGGAGATCTTGCACAGTTGCCGGGTTACACTGCGGAGGCAATATCCAGCGTGCGTGTCATTGTCATGGGAGGTTGTCATGCTCTACCTTCTGCTCAGACTAATATAAGAGCCAAATTGACACGCGGAGTGTTGGTGAACTCATACGGAACTTCAGAGATTGGTGGCATTTCATTGAATTATAGCGATTATAAAGTCGACACTGTTGGCCGTTTATGGGGTGGTGCGCAGCTGAAGATAAAAGAACGAGTGCCTGATGATGTTCCGAAATTAATGGGTCCCAATGAAAAGGGCGAAATTTGGGTGTACACCCCTACAAGTTGGTTGGGTTATTATAATAATCCAGAAGCAACCGCTGATATCATGGATGCTGATGGTTGGATCAACACCGGTGATGTCGGGTACATGGACGATGAGGGGTTTCTACATTTAGTGGATCGCAGCAAGGATATTTTAAAATATATGGGTTTTCACTACTCTCCACATGAGATAGAAGAGACAATAGTTGTCTTGCCAGACGTTATCGACGCTTGTGTGTTTGGAGTCTACGACGACAAAGAGGGGGACTTAGCTGGCGCTGCTGTAGTGCTAAAGCCTGGTAGTACACTTACCGAGTCGGATATTAAGAGTTTTTTGGCAGAGAAACTGGTGGTGAAGTACAAACAGCTCAATTACGGAGTCTTTTTCGTGGACACGATTGCACGAAATTCCAACGGTAAACTGCTGCGAGCAAAGATGAAAGAAATTTGCTTGGAAATTAACAAAGAAACAGGATCAAAGGTTCTGCAACGTTGATATAAAAATAATGTATTTCTAAAAAAAATAAGTAAGGACATACATATGTACATATTTACTAATAATAAGTAAGGAAGCGCTCGGGTGTAACCGAACTTTTATGCTATTGTAATTTGCAAGGCTCAAAGCCGGAATTAATTATATAGGATATACAATAGGGACAGAGCTATGGCAATATTTTTTTCGAAGTTGGTCTTTTTGACAGCTGTTACTTGATTTATACTTAGTTTAGTTTCACATTTCGTAATAAACATACTAACATCGGCACAACGTTTGCGCTGCGTCCAGTAATCGGTCGATATAACCGCCTAGCGGAGTAAATAATTTGAGCAACCATGAATCGTTTTCGCACCACGTTTACTGTAGAGGGTAATGCCCATTCTTAGAGACGCCGTAGCAGATTAGTGCAGAAGACCCCTATGAGGTTCTCCGCCAGCGGGCGCAACAGTGGGAGCTGTGCCCATCCACTTTGTGGAAGATTTAGCGGAAGGATCTAGGTTTAATAAAATCCAGAGTTGAAGCCAAACGAACATAAAGGGTGATACTTTTGGTAAATGAGCAAACAACGAGACGGCCACCGATCCCGTTTTTCACATGAATATTTTGTGCAGCGATGAAGCTCATTTTTCTTTGAATGGGTACGTTAATAAACAAAATTGTCGAATTTGGAGTGATGATAATCCACAAGCCATTGTTAAGGTGCTGTCACATACTCAAAAAGTCACTGTTTCGGGTGCTCTATGACAGAGAGAATCCGCTTTTATTGTTACAGTGGGAAACGCTAAAGAGCCATGATTTATGACTAATGACTTTTTCGTGTCTGAATTTTAATATGTTGTATGGACGACCTTGGTCCTAATAAGATAGCCCTATATGCTATATAATCAAATTGAAGGAATCAAATTATTGAAGGAAACTTTTGGTGAGTGTCTTGCCTCGCGTTGTGAGATGTTGCTGAACAGTGTTACTTAGTTTGTTTTGGATTTCCAGTGAGAAATCAATACCAATCTTAGGAACTTAGATGTAGCCATTTACTGCACCAATGATTTAGACCGAAACAAAGGATCATGTAAGTTATTGTTATTTTTGTTTGACAAAGAGAAAAGGTATATGTACTACCAAATCCAAACACACTACGTCGCATCTTGTGTTCGATTATCAGTTCCATCCTACATATTGTCGAACTGCCTATGCTAAAGCCTCCAAATCGATGGCAGTAGATTTGTATATCTGAAAGACCAAATCTCCAAGCTTAGAGAGCAAAAATTAAATAAGGAATATTTGTGGGTCCCCGAAATGTCAACTCATTAAGGACAAAAGCTTTGAATAAAAACTGAAAAATCAGCAAAAACTCGCATGAAATGTTCTGTGAAGGTTTTCCAAAATTTTGTAGGAAACTATAAATCGGAAAATTACAAAGCATTAACAAATGAATTTATAATGCCATATGAGGTTTTGTGCTGTAACACTATTCTTTAAATACATAAGCTTGACTGAAACAGGGCGAGGGGTAGTACTCTCAGGGAAATGAAACGCAGTAATGTTATCAGACTATTGTTGAAGACTTAAAATTTACCTTTTAGAAGCAAAATATTCACAAAAATTATATTTTAGAATTTTTTATAAATTAAGCAAACATTTCTTTAAATGTAGTTAAAATTTGTACTTTTTAATAAAAAACATATATTGTTCCAAGAAAATCTGACGTGCCAATTCATTCACCCATTAATGTTTGGTGGTCTTAGGATATTCAAGAATTGATATGAGTTTTCATATGACAAAAAAAGATAGAGTTTTGTAAGCATGTGTTATATAAATTCCATGTCTTCCAAAGACTACATGAGCCGATGGATTACCGGCCGAGATATTCAAATACGGCGATAACCAATTACCATGAGATAAGCCTAATTAATATCGCATATACGGTCTTATCGAGCGTAGTGTGTGAAAGACTAAAGCCCACCGGGGAGTCTCTCTCCGAACCGTTCGATACTAAGCGAGGTTTCAGACAAAGGGACTCCTTAACTTTAACCTATTGCTGAAGAAGATAATAAGAGCTGCAGAATCAAATAGAGAAAGTGCAATCTTTTACATATAAGAGTGTACAGTTGCTGGCTTACGTCGATGACCCTAACAACCGTGCCGTTAGTTCTGCTTTCTCCAGACTGAATAAGGAAGGATCTTGCTGCGTACGAGGACAAGACGAACTATCTTCTGTCATCTAACGAGACTTTGAAGTCGTAGATAATTTCGACATGGACAACGCCTTAGGAGTGTTCGAGAGAGAAGTTTTGCGGAAGATTTATAGCCCTTTGCGCATTGGCAACGGCGAGTACGGCATTTGATGGAACGATGAGCTGTACGGGATATACACACATATGTACGGCGATATTGACATAGTTCAGGGAGTCAAAAGACAGCAGCTCGCTGGCTAGGTCATGATTTCCAGATGGAAGAGAACACTCCAGCTTTGAAGGTTTCCGGCTGTACCGAGTTGTATCTCGAATTGTCGTCAATTAGCGAAAAGAAGAAACGATTGGAGCGCTGTTGTTAACTCGACCATAACTACGTAAGCGGTGTCTACGCCAGTAAAGAAGAAGAAAACTACGTGTTTAAAAAAATCCTTTATATTCGGTTGGACAAGTCGGTAACATGAGATGAATGCGGTATAGGCTTTCGTCTATTCCTAATATATATGTATATACAGAATAACGCCATTCTCTGCCAAAAATGGATGGCGTGGCTATTCAATACATCCACTCCACTTTGAAATATATAACTGCAATATTAAGATTAAAATCCAGCAGTGGCTCTATATACTCTATAAGTCTGATCGAAAACGCGAATTTGGGAATGCTTGAAAAACAGATTACTTGAAGAACAGCTAAGCTTAAATTTTTTATTTTGTTTGATTGTCTAAAGCAGCTGAAAGTAAAGAATAAAACCAAAAACATTCGCACTTCACCAACTACAGCATGGGCTTCGAACACCAATGTTACCAGATCTTGAAATACAATGTGAAAAACCGCAATGAAATGGAGTAGATATTACTTTATCTCCTCATCGTCACGCTTGGCGCATTGCCAGTCATTTGCGGCGGCGAGTGACAGATTGCAACCACTTGATGCTGCCGCCACTTGGCACACGGCGTCTGCCTCATATGTAAGCATTACTTTGGCAATATGCGGTCTGCGCTACCTGATACTGGTGCCAACTTACACACGTGATTGTGCGGTAACATCCAGCCGAGTCGACAAGAGCAAAGTGCCATCTGGGTGTGACGTTTGTGTGAGTGAATATTTCGCAATTTCAGCGTCGTGATAAATGCAGTCATCGTCGAATTGTTAAAAAATATCACTCGCACAATGCATTTAAAGTAATTAAGTGCCGTTGCTATTGCCAGCGCCCCAAAAAAAGAAGGCTGCCTGGAATCCAGGCGTGATGTTACTAGGTACTTCGCTGTCAAACTACTGTGTCTGCTGCTGTGCTCTGTGTGTACTGTCATCCCTGCGGGCGTTACGTCGCCGGGTGGATAATTGCGCAAAATCGCGCTGTTGCGTTGGCAACCCTGACACAATAATCGTGTGATGCACCAGTTGTTGTTGTCACTAGTGTTGCCATTTTACAAAAACACAATCACATGCAGTCAATTCAATTGTTGTTTCGCCTTCAATTGCCGCCTTACAGGTGTGGAAGCTTGTGACGAAAGCGACGTGGCGGTTGGCTGGTCGGGCGTTGAGGTTGGAGTGTGCGGGGCTACGAATTACTGGCTGTTTTTACGCTTCGGTGCGTGAAATTAATTAAAAGATTTCTGATTTTCATAGTTTTTCGTTTGCGCGTGCGTCTGAAAGTAAAAATATGGCAGTAATTAATTCGATTGCAAGAATAGCTTATCAGGACGGAAGTTGAGTAGTTCCATACATATGTACGTGTGTATAATTGCAAACATTTACAGACTTAAATAATTTTTGGCATGAATGAAGAAATGACATATCATGTACAAGTGCAAGAAATTCTGAATTTTGGATAAAGTTTTAATAAATAAAAATAATTTTGATTTGAAGTAAAATTATTGCTAGGAAACTGAGTGATGGCGAGAAGGATATCATTCGCCTCAACATCCGCGCCGTTGGTTCTGCTTTCTCCAGTCTGGATATCGAAGCGAAGCAAATGGGCTTGATAGTGAACGAGGGGAAGACGAAATATCTCCTCTTTCAAACAAACAGTCGTCGCACTCGCGACTTAGCTTCTACGTCACTGTTTACAATCATAACTTCGTAGACGAAGATAATTTCATCGACGCTTTCTTGGAAGCAGTATTAACACCAACAACAATGACAGCCTCCAAATCCAACGCAGAATAACTCTTGTCAACAGATGCTAAGGAGAAGTAATTTTCTAGCTTGCCGGGAGCGTTGGTCGAGGTGGAGAACTATCCAACAGCTAGACACTTACAACTAGAGTAACGCTTAGCTTCTAAGGGCGAACAGCTCACTGGATCGCTTGTAATTTACTTAAGGCGAGAAGCACATTTCGCCGACAAAAAAGCTAAATATTCAGCAGGTTCACGTAAGGAAAGGCCATTCAACCGCAAAACACAAGAAGAAATCTGGGTTCCGATCTTCTCATTCTCTTATTCTGCTAATAGTAACTTTATAGTTCTAGTACTAGACTAGTTCTCTGCTAAAGTGGAAAATCCTTAATGAGCTGAAGACTATTCAAATATGTATATGTTCACTTTTGTGAGGAAGTTTCACTATTTAACGCATCTTCTGCTACCTTAATTGGAGCCATTAATCTGCTTTAACAACGTTGTCAAGAAGCCTGAAACTGGAGTTGATAGACAGCTCCCGACAACGGACACCTTTACCAGCCTTCTTCGCAGAACTTCGACCCAACCTATATCACTGCGACGTGGTGCTGAATATTGTGAAATTTATATGTCTGGCTGTTTGGTAGGGAGTTATGAGCGAGATGATGATGCAAGGGCCGTTTAGAATTCCAAGCTATGGAAGTGAAACTCTCAGTTTTAACTGAATAATAGAATATATAATAATTTATGTGGTTCATTTATTTTTCATTCATTCATGATTACTCTTGATGCCTCATCGCTGAATACATATGTACATAGAGGCCGTGGGAATGTTAGCAAGTAATTCTTATCAGTTGGGTTGATAACATGAGCAAAGAAAAATATTTGTACACCTTGTGAGCAAAACCGCTTGGGGCGATAACAGTGAGTATTAAAATGCTAAGTCATTGAGATAATGTTAGAAGAGTGAGTCTTATCAGAAAACATATGTATAACAACGCGCATTAGTCCCAACAACAACACCATAAAGATAACAAGTAAGGAAGTGCTAAATTCGCTTGTAACCGAACATTTCATAATCTGGCAACTTTCAAGAATCAATGCTGGCGAAGAACCACATAATTTTTATGAAAACATTACCACTTATCTTCGAACTCGTCGTCACTTTTCTTGCCTAGAGACACGTATACCAAGTTCCGAACGGCGGACTGATGGGCGAATGGATAGACAGACCTACGGATTTTAACGTCTTTCGTCATCCTGATCATTTATATATATATATATATATATATATAATCCTATATCTATCTAGATAAGTTTCAGGTTGTTTGTATCATCATTAGTTGAACAAAACTATCATACTCTGTTGCAACATGTTGCAAGAGTATAATAAGGTTACGGAAAATTCACGACAGTGAAGCGATAATAAAAACCTTTATTTGGTTGTTAGTATTAGGCAAATAAAACGTTAATAAGTAGTATTAGGGTGGGTCGCATCTTAATAAAGCGTACGCTTTACCCAGGTGGGAGTGTGTGCGTTTCAAATTTTCTTGTCTAACCTTTGTTTTTTTCTTTATAACTTTTATGAACTGCTTAGTGATTTTAGTGTGTCATAAAACTGAGTGGATATATGTCGCTTATCCTATGACAAGCTACTGTTATTTATAAGCCGGATTTATTCATGTTACGACCATGATAATATTAGTGCAGTATCATCTTATTTAATAAACTCAAAGTCCATTCAGCATAACTCACTCAAATGAAATAATCATTATCCCTATTGAATTACTTATAAGCAATAACAAGCAGCAATTTTAATCTTTGATTTATATGCATATGCTAGGTGGATAAATACGAGTACATAAGCATATGCATCAAGGGCTGCTATAAGTTATTTGAATTGATTGGTTCATACTTCTTCAAAATATCGATATCTTCATGAAACATAGACACGACGAAAACCTATAAAGTGCTATATTAATGAATAAAATACTATATAGAGTAATGCTGAAAATGTGTGATATCGGTCAACGAAATACTCCAACCCCACCTTACTACATATAACGATTTTCGATATTCTACCAAACTTTATATTGAAAATGTGAATGGATTTAAGAAGAAATACCAGCTAAAAATTGAGAACCGTAGTATTCTCTTGATTTTTCGTAAAAGGCAGAAGAAGCAACATTAAAAATGATGCGAGACCTATTATTAATGACTTAAAAGGGCAAGTATTAAATGCACTGAGTGCTGCCAAAAGACTTCAGTGGAATACTGCAACTCCTCTCGAAATGATCCCATGAAGAACATAGCATAGATTTACGAAACCAAAAACCAATTGTTTCTATTGAATCGGTAAAACTTACGAAGAAGATATCACAATGCAAACATTGACAGTCATTTGGCCACACACAAAACTCTTTGGTAAACAATCTGAATGTTCAAAACCAGAGAAACAGCAGCCAAAATGCTGTAACTGTGACGAAGCGCATCCAGCCAACTATCGAGAGTGTAAGGTCTTGAACGAACCTCATCATTAAGAAGTTCCTAAATTTATAACTGAAACATCAAAAAAATCTACTTTTGCTAATGTTTTAAAACCAAATAATAATGATACATATATATCCACAGCATCACAGATCATACAGAAACTCAACAAGCAAGACGAATCGCTAATGCAAGCTTGAAAAATTACTTTTTATACCAAGAATGTCTGAATCAATAATAATTCTTTTGTGCAATTCAAATGGGCTCATCATACATAAAAATAAAACCGAAATTTTATTGAACTCGGAAAATGTGTATGATATCGATGACACATTTTAGATCACGAACCTATTTTAAAATTAAAAACTATAAAACTTACCACCCAATTTATCCAAGTAATAGCGCCCGTGGCGAAAGTGCAATGTTTATTAAAAATACAATTAAACAATTTGAGGATGGGAGACTTGCAACTGATAAGTTTCAAGCTACAACAGTGACTATTTACGAGTTAAAAGTCCACTCCCACTTACCTCTGTGTATAGTCCCGCAAGGCATCAAATCCAATTTGAAGAGTACCAACACTTAATAAACATGCAGAGGTACAGATTCATAATGGGTGAAGATTTCAACGCAAAAAACACGCACTGGGGTTCAAGGCTTACGACTAAAAAGGGAGAGAACTTTATAAAGCACTGCAGTTAAGCGGAAGTTTTAAATTCTCGTCAAGCTTATCATCTCTATTGGCCATCAGATAACAAAAATATTCAAGCCTTGACTTTTTCATTGTCGGAAAATTATTCCAGAACTATCTCTCGATCAATCAGTGTTATGATCTTAATTGGGATCATTTTCCAATCTATTTAATCCATGGTGAAACCGTGAAAGACAAAATAGCGGTCTTGTGCGATAAGCATACCCCCACTTATATTGCTTTGGAAAGATCATGGAATTTGATGAAAGTAAATATGACACTATATTAAATAAAGACCAACTGGAATATACAATTTTACATTTTGCAACAAGCATGCAACATGCAGTTTGGAATAGCATACCGGAAGTATGGAGAATTCTGTAAATTCTCACTATCCCAATGATGTAAGACGAATAATTTAACAAAAGCGAAAGCTACAACGTAAGTGACATCAAATTTCGTTGCTCAGCTGATAAATCTATTTTGAATAAAGTTTCTAAAGATCTTAATCGTACAATTAAGAGGTTCAAAAATGAAAGTTTCGCAAAGTATTTTCGGTCCCTAACCAATCCAAGAACCCTAATATATTATCTCACTGTTTCTAGTAAGGAAAACGAAGAAATCTCTAGGTGCACAAGCAGTGGGCTGAGTGAGGAAATGAAAAGTTTGAAAAACAAAAAAAAAAAACTCGGTTATGATTGTTTACTGCGGAGGGTCTAAAAAAGTTTCCTCCAATAAGTCTAGGAAAAATTATTATTGTTAACTGGCGTAGAGACCGCTTACACAGTTATAGCCGAGTTAACAGCGACGCGCCATAAGTTTCTTCATTTCTCTCCCACAGAGTGGAGATCTTCATCTTCCTCTTCTTCCTTCGGCCGGTACTGAATTGGAAACTTGCGAAGCTTGAATGTTCTCTTTAATCTAGCGCAATCGCTGTCTCTTGATTGGCTGACCTATGTCAATGCCTTATATCTCGTACCGCTCATCTTTCCATCGACTGCGGTATTCGCAGTTGCCAATGTGCAAAGAACCGTAAATCTTTCGCAGAACCTTTCTCTCGAAAATTCCTAATAAATTCCTGTCAACGCATGGTGTCTCCGCACCATATAGCAGGACGGGAATAATGAGTGGCTTAAAGAGTTTGGTTTTTGTTCGTCGAGAGAGGCCTTTATTTCTCAATTGTCATCCAATAATTTAAAAACAAAGTACTAAGATCAATTGGCAAAGCGCCTTGGTATTGTAGATCTGCTGATATACTTGTAGAGCGTGATCTAATCGTAAATTTGGTTAACGCAGAAATAATCAAAGTTGTAATCAAAACGCCTCAAGCCAGCGATCCTTCTTTGAGTAGTAGTTTTGTAATCTTGCAATAACTATGCGTTTAAATTATATTCAAGTTGCTTGTTAGCCTTTATTTTGTCTGAATTGTCTGAACTAGTTGCAATGTAATAAAAAATTGGCAACCCTAGTAACACATGCCAAATACTTAGCTGTTGTTTACTACTGAACCTATAGTAAACATAAATAATTAGATGTTAAGATAAGCTAAAAAGCCTATTCATACTTAGGAAAAGCAAATGAAAAAGCGGTGTCATTGTTTGTTTTGTAAATTTGTGTAAGATTATGGCGATAAAGATTAAAGTGTTCCAAAAATATTGTTCATTACGTTGGTTAGAACGATTTTCGTCTAAATAAAAACATTGACCTAGTTTAACTATGGATTAATGATTGTGTTGTTGTTAAGACAAAGTAAAAACAGGACGTTTTGAATACCCTTCGACCCCTGGTGCAGTCATCTATATGTCGACTGGTGCGTTAGAATCTGCTATCTTTATTGATTGCCCAGTGAGAATTTCATGACATTTCTTCATGACATTGGGAGTGAAGTCATTGCGTTTTAAGCGCCAGTATGTTTGTGTTATCGGTGCGAAATTGAGCTTCGAACGAAGAGCCAACATTGAATTTTGTTTTAAAATGTGTAAAACGTTTACCGAAACGTTTCAATTGATGAAACCAATTTATGGCGATGATTGCCCATCCCGTAGCAGAGTGCACAAGTGGTTTCAACGTTTTCAAAGTGATCACAAGGACAATAATTACGATCAACATGTGGGCCAATCAAACTCCGTGATCACCGGAAACTCCATCGAAACAGTGCGTGAATTCATCATTCGAAGGACGATTATTTGACCAAATATCACATTTTAACCATTAACCACTCCCCGTATTCACCTGATATGGCACCGTGCGACCTTTTCCTTTTCGGGAAAATGTATTTGCCCCTGAAAGGAAAGCGCTATGCAAACGTAAAGGTTTTCACCGGCATACGGACGGGCATTTCACAAAGTGGTTGGAAATCACTAATCCGCTCGGGAAGATCTGTACTGATATCAACAATAATATCAGCCTCGAAATCCAACGCAGAATAACTCTTGCCAATAGATGCTACTTGGGACTAAATAGGCAATTGAGAAGTAAAGTCCTCTGTCGACGAACAAAGACCAAATTCAACAAGTCAATCATCATGAGGCGTGTATGATGACAACATCTGATGAGTCGGTATTTCAAATTTCATCAACAAATGTACTACGGTTATATGCCAATTTTTCGCGGAAAATCATCCTAAGCGATGAGGCACTTTTCACCTTGACTGGTTTGTTAATCGCTAAAATTTCCGCTTTTGGGGTTCTGAGACCCACATGTGATTGTTAAAAAATAAATACTCCACAACGTGTCATTCTTTGGTGTGGTTTTTGGGCTAGAGACATAATTGGACCATACTTTTTTTAAAATAATCTGGTCAAGCAGTGACAGTTACTGGTGCTCGGTATCGCGATATGACATCCCAGTTCTTTTTGCTGCAATTTAATGATATTTATGTGCACAATATGCCCAATTACTGCATGCGACTATTCTAGGTCGTGTACTTTCTCGTTTTGGTGCAAAGAATTGGCCCCAAGTTCGTGAGATTTAACATTATGGCAGCACTGAAATTCAGCCACATTTATGCAGAATAGTCAATAAAATAGTGCGTATGTGTATGGAAGCCATGGAGGCCATTTGCTCGATGTATTATTCTATAAATAGTTTTATGCTATGTACTTTATGATTCAATAAAAAAATCACAATCGAAAGACTAAAAACGGTGCTTTCAATTTAATTCCAACCTTGCGTTAATTTTAGAACATTATTTAAATGTTGGTCAATATTTGTAAACGGGGGTGAAATTCTATGATAATCCTGTCAAATCCTTATATATATGGTTATATTGAAAACTAGTAAAAGTGCGATAACTGTGCGATAATCAGATGGCGCTTTGAGATTTCAAAGGAAACCCCGTGGACAAACTGTTCACAGTTTCGGCATTAAACTAGAGTTTATCCAGTATTATAAGCTCATTTAATTTATCTGACATATTGACCGATATAAACCGGAAGTTAGGCTTAAATTTTACTCAAGTTAACGCTAACACAGATAGACGGGTGGAGAGACAGTCTCCCGGATTCCAACTTCTTCCGTCTTCCCCATCACTTTGATATACATAACGCTTTATCTGCCTTAATTGATTTTAGTTGTTATAAAATCTGTTAGGTGAACAAAACTATCTGAAAACACAGATAGTTTCTGCAGAAATACATATGTATGTACCTAGAAGCAATTATTTTTAACACTTAAATGAAAACTTTTGCTTCTGAGTGTTGCCTAGTCATGCTCAAAGAAACGAATAACCATTTATAACCATCATAACAATACTTCGAAGACTTTTAGGCTCTTAACTCAATAGAGGGTTCATTTTGTGAGTGTTGGCTCTCTGTTACTGCTATCGGGTGATTTTTTTGAGGTTAGGATTTTCATGCATTAGTATTTGACAGATCACGTGGGATTTCAGACATGGTGTCAAAGAGAAAGATGCTCAGTATGCTTTGACATTTCATCATGAATAGACTTACTAACGAGCAACGCTTGCAAATCATTGAATTTTATTACCAAAATCGAGTGTTCGGTTCGAAATGACGACATTTCGCGCTTTACGTCCGATTTATGGTCTACATAATCGACCAAGTGAGCAAACAATTAATGCGATTGTGACCAAGTTTCGCACTCAGTTTACTTTATTGGACATTAAACCAACCACACGAATGCGTACAGTGCGTACAGAAGAGAATATTGCGTCTGTTTGCATGCATCCCGGAAAAATGCACTGTTTGGTGTGGTTTGTACGCTGGTGGAATCATTGGACCGTATTTTTTCAAAGATGCTGTTGGACGCAACGTTACGGTGGAATGGCGATCGCTATCGTTCCGATGCTAACAAACTTTTTGCTGCCAAAAATGGAAGAACTGAACTTGGTTGACATGTGGTTTCAACAAGATGGCGCTAGATGCCACACAGCTCGCGATTCTATGGCCATTTTGAGGGAAAACTTCGGAGAACAATTCATCTCAAGAAATGGACCCGTAAGTTGGCCACCAAGATCATGCGATTTAACGCCTTTAGACTATTTTTTGTGGGGCTACGTCAAGTCTAACGTCTACAGAAATAAGCCAGCAACTATTCCAGCTTTGGAAGACAACATTTCCGAAGAAATTCGGGCTATTCCGGCCGAAATGCTCGAAAAAGTTGCCCAAAATTGGACTTTCCGAATGGACCACCTAAGACGCGGCCGCGGTCCCTGACATTTAAATGAAATTATCTTCAAAAGTAAATGTCATGAACCAATCTAACGTTTCAAATAAAGAACCGATGAGATTTTGCAAATTTTATGCGTTTTTTTTTAAAAAAAAGTTATCAAGCTCTTAAAAAATCACCCGATATTTATGGCAATTGAATATTTTATTTGTTAAGTTGCGTTGCACAACAGGTGCTTTAGAAAATTTAAAAGTGCCAATAAAACTATAGCAAATATACTTTCTCTATTAATACTTCATAGATATAGGTTAAGAGTCATTACAACGAACGTATCATGTATAACAATATCAATGCCTATCAATAGAAGTTTCGCAACACTCTACGAAAGGTTTTGGCCGCGCTTTTCTCACATTTTGTGGGCGCATTTTGATATTTTTGTAAACTGAGACTAAATGGAGAACGAACAAGTAAGGAAGGGCTAAGTTCGGGTGTCACCGAACATTTTATACTCTCGCATGATAAAGTGATAATCGAGATTTCATTATACGTCATTTACATATTTTTCAAATACCGTATTTGTGTAAAGTTTTATTCCGCTATCATCATTAGTTCCTAATGTATATACTCGTATTATACAGAGAAGGCATCAGATGGAATTCAAAATAGCGTTATGTTGGAAGAAGGCGTGGTTGTGAACCGATTTCACCTATATTTCGTACATGCCATCAGGGTGTTAAGAAAATATTATATACCGAATTTCATTGAAATCGGTCTAGTAGTTCCTGAGATATGGTTTTTGGTCCATAAGTGGGCGAGGCAACGCCCATTTTCAATTTTTCAAAAAAGCCTGGGTGCAGCTTCCTTCTGCCATTTCTTCCGTAAAATTTAGTGTTTCTGACGTTTTTGGTTAGTCCGTTAACGCACTTTTAGTGATTTTCAACATAGCCTTTGTATGGGAGGTGGGCGTGGTTAATATCCGATTTCTTCCATTTTTGAACTGTATATGGAAATGCCTAAAGAAAACGACTCTGTAGAGTTTGGTTGGCATAGCTATAGTAGTTTCCGAGATACGTACAAAAAACTTAGTAGGGGGCGGGGCCACGCCCACTTTTCCAAAAAAATTACGTCCAAATATGCCCCTCCCTAATGCGATCCCTTGTGCCAAATTTCACTTTGATATCTTTATTTATGGCTTAGTTATGACGCTTTATAGGTTTTCGGTTTCCGCCATTTTGTGGGCGTGGCAGTTGGCCGATTTTGCCCGTCTTCGAACTTAACCTTCTTATGGAGCCAAGGAATACGTGTACCAAGTTGCATCATGATATCTAAATTTTTACTCAAGTTACAGCTTGCACGGACGGACGGACAGACGGACGGACAGACGGACGGACGGACAGACAGACATCCGGATTTCGACTCTACTCGTCATCCTGATCACTTTGGTATACATAACCCTATATCTGACTCTTTTAGTTTTAGGACTTACAAACAACCGTTATGTGAACAAAACTATAATACTCTCCTTAGCAACATTGTTGCGAGAGTATAAAAAGCATGAGTACCATAGCAAAAACACTTCGTTTGTCAATCATTTGGCGCAAAACTGTTAGATTTTGAAAAATTAAGCTTTACCTCATATCCGCAATGGGGTTGCAACCCATGCATAAATGCTTAGTTGTAACAAAAGCAAAGCAACGCATTTAGCTTTGTTAGCATTTGGGGAGTATTTAAGGAACTAGCAAATTGTTTGAGATTTAGTTAATTTAATATCGTTTGTGCTTGCAATTGCCGGAGCAGGAAATTGGTCGTAGTCGAATTATGGCGTCCTCAGAATGTTCTTACGATGATAAGGAGCGCGTGTGGTCTGGTCCAAACTCACCGTTATTTCACGATTCCAATTGCTCCGTGGGCGATATTATTTATAGAAATTTGAAGAATTGGCCCAACAAAGTTTGTCAAGTGAGTGCAGTTCTCAAAATATTTTGGTGTGACACTAAGTGCGAGTTTTTATGAACTGATACCCCGGTTAATGAAAAGGATGAGATCACGGTTTAATCAGCTATAAAAATTTCGTCTTATTTATTTGTCGTTCTTTGTCTTTGTTGAGTGGTTTGAATTAGAAGACCTCAGTTATTGATTGATGAAATTGGTTGTTTAGGTGGAGTTGGGGTATGGGAATGGAAAAGATGTGTTTGCTAAATGGGTATGGATAGATATGCAACGCTGTGGTTAAAGTCTGAAGTGACTTATTGCATGCAGCATACGTCTGCATAACCTGGTGCTATATCTAAAATACGACTGTGGAAGAAATATTTAGACTTCACGTGGAAACAAAATGTCTTATTTCGCATTATGTGGGGTTCTGATTCCACAATTTTATAGGAAGAGTTGGTGTTAATGACAATTGACCTTCTTACGACTTAGTTAGTTATGTGTTGTAAGATTTTCGTATACTTCTTCTCTGTAATACTGCCACTTAGGTTATATGTAGCTGTCATATAGGCTTTTCTCGGATGAATGTTGCCAACATACTATGCATGAATGATTGAAATTAGTACTGAACTCCAATGAAAGCAACAAAATTAACAACCTCGTACTAAGTTCGGTTAAGACAGCATTACCGATTGATTGGAAAACCTTTATTTCTTAAGGTGTCGGATATTGATGGCCGCGAAGTTACCAATCGTGAACTGTTAACCTGGTCTAGACGTCTGGCGCTGCATTTCAAGAAACTGGGTCTACGACACGATGATGTCATCGGCATTGTGGCAAAAAACAGCACCTATACAAGCTCGGTTGCGGTCGGCTGCTTTATGAACTGTACGCCCTTCCATGCCGTAAACTCGGGTTTGGATAAAGGTAATGGAATACCTTTACAATTTCATTAGAATAAGCATATATTTCTACATATTTATTGTTTACAGATACAATCCGTCACGTCTTCCAAATCACCAAACCGAAAATAATATTTTGCGACGGCGAATGTTATGAGAAATTACATGAAGCCACTAGTTCCTTGAATCCATTATTCTATACGCTTACCGAACATATTGAGGGAGTTGGCACAGTTGAAGACTTGTTGAGTCCCGTACCAAATGAGAATCTTTATAAGTAAGTGCAGATTGAACCTTCAAGTTCACCTTAAGATTTGTCTGACTTATAACTCTTTACAGGCCTGAACCCTTCGTGTTGGGTAGTGAGCAGACAGTAGCAATACTTTGTTCATCCGGCACGACGGGTGTTCCCAAGTGTGTATGTGTGTCAAAGCATATATTGAACATTGATGAATTGTAAGTCCAAATCCTTAAGAAAACATTTTTCTATATACAGATGCATAATAACGTTACAACGTTATTTCATTAGTTTCGCAACCAGCGAAGATGTCATCTTCGCGAACAGCAGTTTGGACTGGATATCTGGTCTTAGCTTCACTTTACTCTCTGCGACCAAGAGTTGTAAACGTGTAATTACCAATAAGCCCTACACACCCGAATATATGATTGCGTTGGTGAAGAAATACAAACTCACTTACGTATTTGGTGCACCACGTCATGTTTCTGCTTTGGTCGCTTGCCCAGAAGCCACCATAGATAACTTGCGCTCCGTTCGGTCTTTTCTAGTTGGGGGTGGCTCCATTAGTCAACCGACTTTGCAACAACTGAGAGGTTTACTTGAAAACGGCAAAGTAATTTTTGGTTATGGCTGTACCGAGGCGGGATTTATATCGTTGAATTCGGACGAAAAATATCACACCTCTGTAGGAAAATTAGTTTCTGGAATTAAGGCACGTATTGTTGACGATGAGGGTAAGAATTTGCCACCGAACGAAATAGGTGAGATGTTAGTGAATACTGGACATATTTGGAGTGGATATTATGATAATCCAGTTGAGACGAAACGTGTTCAAGATTCACATGGCTGGTTACATACTGGCGATCTCGGTTATTTCGATGATAATCATATGCTTTATATAGTCGATCGCAAAAAGGATATAGTCAAATATGACGGTATGCAATATTGGCCAGGCGAAATAGAGCAGGTGATCAACGAATTGCCGGAGGTGGAGGATGTGTGTGTGGTTGGTGTGTATGACGAGAGGCATGGAGATGCGGCCGGTGCAATAGTGGTGCTTCGTCAAGGTGCCGAACTTACGATAAAGCAAGTAAGGGATCATGTCAGAAAACGCTTACCAGTAGATTATAAGCAACTGCATGCTGGAGTAATTTTCATCGATCGCCTACCGCAAAATGCCAATGGAAAGACACTAAAACGAGAGGCGAGAGTTTTGTTTGAAGTAAAGTGAAATTATGAAGAGGTTAGGAGATATACTTACATAGGTAACATTTCAATAAAATGATAGATATAAAGGAAAATATATAATGTATATGTGAGAATGAGTAGTTTACTAAAGATTTTGGTGGATATATATATACATAAATATGTCTATAAATTTAAAAATAAACACAATTAAAAATTACGTGTCTAAATAAATATTATTTAAAACATAAGCAAATGCTCAACATTCAAAAAAAGAGTAGAAAAAAACGTAGGGAAGGTTCAAATTCAGGTACATTTTCTACTTCGACAAGGTTCAAGGCCAGAGAAATTCTTTCAGGGGTGGGAAAAACTTCATACTAAAATTTTTTGTAGGAATTAGATATTAAGTATTCGACGAAATCGTCAACGAATTATATTCAGATACATATAGTGTTTTATTTAGTTATATTGTAGGTCATAGATTCGCTTAGTTTCATTACTATTTTTTACTACGCGTCAGCTAAAAATGTATTAAAATCAGCTTCAAAAGAGATATACAGGGTCCGGCAATCGTGTAACCAACTTCAGGCCGTTCGAGCAGCTGTCGCACTGGAATCAGCTGTTTATAAATTTGCTGAATGACAGTTCGGAATATTGTTCAAAAGTGTACAAAAGCGTTTTGCCAAAAGTGAACACAAAAAAAGTGATCAGTGATGGAATTCAAACGTAATAGTGTGATTGCTTTATATTTAGCTGGAAAATCACAACCAGCAATTGTTCGTGAGCTCAAACACCTTGTTGTGAATAAAGGTTTTGTTTATCGCACCATCACTCGTTACAATGATACTGGTAGCATCGCAAGACGCCATAGAGGTGATCTTCAAAAGACTGCAACGTCACGTGAGTTGGTTCGGAAAGTGAAGAAGCGAAATCAACGACGAAGTGCCAATCAAATGGCTAAAGAACTGAAAATATCCGACCGCAGCATCGGACGCATATTGAAAAATGAGCTCAAGGCCAAGCCTTACAAGTTCCAAAAGGCCCATGATCTCACACAGAAGCAGCCACAAGTAAGACTTGAGAGAGCGAAGCAGTTGCTTCGCTTGGCCGAAAGCGGTCCAATTCCGAACATTGTATTTACTGACGAAAAAAGTTTTCCAATTGAGCGATTCGTAAACTCTCAAAACGATAGGGTTTACTTGACCGACCATTCATACGAGAATCTAAGTCATCGGTTGGCCACCAGGAGGCAGCACCCGCCACAATTATGGTTTGGGCCGCTGTCAATGCAGATGGGCGCTCTCCAATTGTTTTCATCGAGCCTGGCTTCAAAGTAAATGCGACATATTATCGGGAAAGTGTTCTGGAGGCTGCTTTGAAGCCGTGGGCTTACAAATATTTCGGTCGCAAACCATGGACGTTTCAACAAGACAAGACCGTCTCACAAAGCGCGAGTGAACCAAGAATGGCTGAAAAACAACGTTCCGAACTTCATTACGACCACACAATGGCTCCCGAATTCACCAGATGCCAATCCAATGGCTTATTCTCTCTGGGCCATTTTGGAGAGCAAGGTCCGAAGTAAAAAATACACCAGTCTTGAGATGCTGAAGAAAGCCATTGTCCGTGAGTGGGCCAAAATACCGGCAAGTCACATTTGGGCAGCGTGCGATTCGTTTTTTGACCGTCTCAAGGCCAAAGTTCAGGCAAAAGGTGGTCATATCGAGCAAGAGTGACTTGGTCCTGAATTTATGATTATGTTCACACATTTTGTGCTTTAAAATAAATAAAAATAAATATTATTAGGGACATGACGTTTGCACCACAGTGTAGACCAATTTTTTATATAACCAAATAATCTTTAGAAAAAAAAAAGAAATCGAAGATCACTATATAGGGTTTATGGGTAATCTCCTAAGGTTGGTGGTTTTTCAGCCATGTATGTAGCATTTGAAAAAATTGCATTAAAATGATGATCAGCATGCATTCTTCATGTGCTCAGTATTGGAACCAATGTTGTTATGGCGTTTGATGCTTTCGAAAGGTCGATTGATTCGTTCTGCAGAATCACACTAAGTGGCTGCTTAAGTCACAAAACATCGCTGATAAAGAAAATTCCAATAATAAACTCGAAGTTGCACAGTACGACGATCAGATTCGACGCTGTTGTTGCAGTCGTTCTATTCTTCCATTCACTTTGGAACTCTCCCGCAGTTGCAAGTGACATCGATTCGCTGTATGGGCTCAGGAAAAGTTTCAAGAAGATTCGAGGTTTTCGAGCCAAATTTTGTTCAGCGATGAGGCTCATTCAGACCTTGGAACAAACCAAACGCGTGTCATTCGCCAGTTACCACTCTAAATGCTCGAACGAGTTATTGAAAATTGGACTTAACGGATGGACCATCTGAGACGTAGCTGCGGCCAACATTTGAAAGAGATCTTCAAAAAATAAATGACGAAGAATGTTCTTTGGAATGATAATAAAACGGCAATGAAATTTTAAGTTTCTGTATTTTTTCCTTAAAAAAGTAGGGAACATGGAAATTGATCATACTTTATTGTCAGGAAAATATTCTTGCCGAATTTTAACTTCATTGACGAAGTCACCTTTAGGCACCGGGGTCCACAATTGGGGTATATCGGAACTCGAACAGTTATGATTCGTTTTTGACAATTTCTAGACTTGATGTGACTATGGCTGATAATGATAAAGGTACTATTTGTGTTAAGTTTTATCCCGATATACAAACTGGTACTTGTATTGAAAACTAGAAAAATCGGATGGAGTTTAAAGTTGTGTTTAATTGGAAGTAATCGTGCTTTTCTTCCGATGTCGCCCATTTCCACACCGTAAGATAATGTAGGATAATGTTAACAACCGAATTTGGTTGAAATTGGGCGAGTTGGTCTGCAGACTCCACTTTAAGGGGTTACATGGATTTACGGGTTTCAAAAGTTGGAATTTTTTAATGTTTTATTAAGTTCTAGTTTTCAGGTTGATCCGAGTAATAGTTTCGGAGATATCGCCTTGAGAACTTGTGCGCTGAAGGCTAGCTTGGCTAAGTCCACCATCTTCAAACGCGTTTTTCTCGAAATTCTGTTTTTGAAGTTGGTTGGTAAGATTTATTGAGAACTACTTAACCGATCTTCATGAAATTTTACACAGGCCTTTGGAGTACAATTCTTAAAGACTTGGACGAAGTATTTTTGTTCGATTACAACTATTTAAAAAAAATGTTCTTTGAAATTTAAATTTTTTTGTAAAAATGTCTGCCAAAAATTTAATTTTCAATTTTTTCCCCTTCGTTCGAGTTCTAAGTTAAAGGTTTTAACTAAAACACGTATTTTTTGACTTTAGATGATTTCGTAAGGAGTTATCCTGCCAACGCGGGTGCATCTTTTTCCGAGGGATCACCGAAAATGGCGTCGCACTTTTCGAGTATTCGAGAGAATATTTCTTTCCAACAATTTCAGAGTTTCTTTGTTAATACAAGTAGTGTATATTTGTAAAAATAAAAAATTTAATAAAATATTTCATTTTTCGTTAAGCAGCTTATCAACAGTAACCGTATACGTAATTTTTTGAATGATTAGACGCATTATTCTATGAACTTGGCCTAGATTTTTCTCACGAATCTATAAAGCATCTAAAGTTCCCAAGAATGGCACGTAGATTTGTCATTGCTTTTTAAGCGGCGCTCGTTATTTGGAAAACATATTGGCTTTGTTAAGATATCAAACCAGGAGTCATAAAGAGTTTCTTACCTCTCGCACTTGATATTTTCAGAACGCCTGCGCTCTTATAAATATAATCTTAATTATATTTATGATTGAATCTCGACAAGACTGACGTTGCTTTTGTAAACAGACGTAAGCGAGCCCACTAATTAGTAGTACGTACTTATTGTAACTGACATAATTAGGAACGTGCCGAGTATAAACTATGAAAACAGCTGATAAAGAATGTGAAAGTCATGTACGTTTTCAGTAAATAAGTATAACCAAGTAGCAGATGCACATATGTATAAATTTTAATTAAGCTGACTCCTGTCAATATTAATTTCTTTGAATTTGAGGAAATTTAGTGGCGAAACGAACAAGTAACTGTTAGTTTAGTTTATGTAACCATTTCACTAAACAAGAACTTTTCCATACTAATTACTAATGCAAAGAGGTCTTTGAGTGCTAAAGCTCAAAGATAAAGATCTAGAAGTCACTACTCCTTTATAAAAAGCAACGATGATGAAGGCCCACCCCGCAATCGCTTGAACCTACATATATGTAGAAATCAAAAGTTATTGAAACCCCCCTATCAGCTTTAAAATAGTAGTCATTTCTGTCAGTACCATTTCATATCGCTGATTAGAACGTTATGTAAATAAATCAGCAAAATCAGTTATTGACTGACGTTAGGTAATGCTATACAAGTATATATTCACAAGAATTATTTTATATTTAACATAAGTATATTATTACGATGATAGCATTGAGACCTAGGTGGGGACTTGAAATGCGCACGTGTGATTTAGTAGTAGTAAGAACTTTACCGCTGTAGCTTTGCTGACCGTGGCGTTTTTCCAAACGACTCATCTTCGTTGTCATGTGCTTTTGTTCAAAATCGGACATTGCCAAGTATGATAGTTTTGATAGCTGTATGGTTATATACTATATATATAAAGGATCAGGATGACGAGACATGTTGAAATCAGGGTGCTGTCCGTTCGTTTGTCCAAGCAAGATGTAATTTGAATAAAAATGGAGACATCGTAATAAACTTAGGTAGATGTGTTTCTTGGCAAAAAAGAGAGAACGAGTTCGTAAATGGGACCACTGCCTCACCACACGAAATGCCATTAAAGATGGCGCACTTAGCTTAGCTAACCTCCAGCGCACAAGTTCTCAAGGCTGTATCTTCGAAACTATTACTCGGACTCAACCTGAAAATTTAGGACAATTTTCTAGAGGTGTTGTAGAATTTAATAAGATGATAAAAAATTGATTTTTTTAAAACCCGTAAACCCATGTAACCCATTAAACGAAAATCTATAAAGTGTCTTAATTAAGCACGAAATTATGATACAAAACTATAATTTTATACAGGAAGTAGCGGTAGTGCGAGGCAATTGTGGGCTAAATATTTTTTAAAGTGGGCGTGAATTCGCCACTCATTCAACTTTCTGAGAAGAAGTCGTTTTATCGTTTCTTCATACACTGTGATAGTATAAAATAACAGTTAAGTTGAAATGTTGAGTTTGCTAATGCCCTGAATAAATGAGTCAGAAACAGGATGGCAAGGCAGGGCTTTATGTGGTTATCTGGTGTAAAAATAGGGCAATGGGCGTGGCTATGCCCACTTCTATGTAAAATCTTACATCTCACATATAACTACTTTACCAATTTTCGCTTGAGGAGACCCATTCTTCCTATAAAACATTGTGAAAATGAACGAAATCGAACTAAAATCACGCCCACTTCCCTTATAAGATACTTTTAAATTCTATCTGTTTTTTTCACTCTGCGATATAGAAATCAAATAGCATTAAAGTTATTAGTGTAAAAGTTTGCACAAATAGTGTCCTCAAGGTATTTAAACTTACAAATTGTCGAAATCGGATTACAATTTGTGCCAAAAATGGGTAAAATCGGTTCAACCTTTCTCATATATGATTTAAGAAATCATAAGAAAAACACACACTAATTGTTAAGGAAATTCAAATGTTTTTTTAAGTTAAGTACAATCTATACAATTAAGTTATGAATATAACATCTTTCAAATGACCTCCACTACTTCTCTCGCAGGAACGATTCGATGAACACAATTTTTGAGTACTTTTTCAACTAAATCAAGTCGCATATCATGAATAGCACGTTCAATATTGACTTCTAAAGCTTGAAGAGAGTCCGGTTTATTGCCAAAGATCAAATAACCCCACAAGAAGTTATCTAATGGTGTTAAATCATTACTTCTTGGAGGCCATTCAATGTCAGAATTTCTTGAAATAATCGAATCTCCAAACTTTTCTCACAATTATTCGGTCGTTACACATGCTGTGTGGCACGTAGCCCCGTTTTGTTGGAACTAGATGTTGTCGAGATCAACTACATACATCCAATTGCGGCCATAAAAAGTTGGTTATCATCGATCTATACAGCTCTCTATTGGCAGTAACGGTGTCACTAGCTTCATTTCGAAAGATGTACGCACCGATGATTCCATCAGACCATAAACAGTGGCCATGAATTTATGTTCGAATTGTTGAAGCATCCATCGTATTAACCGGATTAGGCCCCCAGCGACTTCCTTTTGCTTGCAGAACTCAAAAAATGTATGCGTATCAAGCGTTTTTCATCAAATGGAGAGGTCATAATGGCTGTTTAAGGGTATTTTGCAGACCTTCCGGATTCTCACTTCAGGGATGGTATCCACAGATTGGAGTATCTTTGGAGCAAGTGTATTAATGTTTATGGAGACTATACTGAATAATAAAGTGTATGTTGAATCATAAAATTGTGTATTTCTTATCAAACGACAAAACTTATTGAACAACCTGGTATTTCGATAGCTTACAATTGACGAAAATATTCGGATTAAAGCCTGCTAGACTAACATATATCCGAATAACATATTTAGTACAAGGAAGCCGTCGTGATTCGTAGACAGATTACTCATATTTTCGGCATTAAACTGTAGTATAACCAATCATATGCGTTCCGTTAATGAAGAGATTTCTTACATATTCACGGATATATCTTCTTCTTCTTACACATATATAAAAATGAAACGCTATTTCGTGATGTAGTCGCAGAAGGTCCGAACCACAGCACGGAATTCGCTTATTCCTGCAAAATGTCAACAATCATCGCAATGGAATCCGTTTTTAGTCGATTGAAGAAATAAAACAAAATTCCCTGAAGGAGTTGAAAGCTATCCCAAAAAGTGCTTATGAAAAGTGTTTCGAGGACGGAAAAAATCGTTGGCATAAGTGCATTACATATGGTGAGGGGCTCGTGCATTGCAACTGTTCGGAGGCGGGTTCACGATAAGCCCTGTTCCAAATTTAGCTTAGTTATGGCTTTAAATCATCATTAATAGAAGAATGGTATTGTATCGACAAGCCAATCCAATACCAAGAGTATGAGAGATAAGGAACATGTCTACGAAATTTCATATGAATCTTAAATTTTACTAAAGTTATTGCGCGCGCAGACAGTCTGGTGGATAGGCAGTCTCCCAAATTTCAAATTATCTCGCCATCCTGATAACTTTGGTATACATAACGCTGAACCTGTCTTGACTGGGTTTAGATATTACAATCAACCGTTAGGTGAACAAAGCTATCTGAGGCAATATGTTGCGAAAGTATAAAAACAAAGTTTATCATATGTATGTCTACTTGTGCACAAAATTTAGATTTGCCGTACGTGTTTTGTCCAGTCATGCCAAAATAAGCGAAAAAACATGTACATATTATTCAAAACAATACCTCAAAGTCTTTACGGCTCTTAAGTTTATAGGGGATTGCTATCGTGAGTGTTCGCTCTTTGTTGTTGCTAACGGGTGATCCAAGTAGATTTACTGTTGTCAATAGCCTATTTTTCGTAGTAATGTTTATCATTTCATCATGGAAAGACTTAAGCCTGAAGTCTGTTTACATATTTACAAATCGTTCAACTTTATTACGAAAGATCACGTTCTTTAAATAATGTGTTTCGCGTGCTTCAGTCGACTTATGGTCAACATAATCGCCTACTGAGCATACTATTCGCAACACCATGCCCCATCTTAAAACCCCGCAATTCATTTGTGGGGACACTTGGTTTCAATAAGAAGGTGGCACTTCCCACACATTGCATCAATCAATGAATTTATTGAGAGAACACTTCGGTCAGCAGATAATTTCACGTTTTGGGCCAGTCGAATGTTCACCAAGGACGTGTGATATCACACCCTTAGACTTTTTGCTGTGGGGACATGTAAAGTCTAAAGTCTATGCGGGCAATCCCGCTTCGAGTCATCGAAAATTGAACTCAACGGATGGATCATCTGAGACGTAGTCGTTTCCAACATTTGAAATAGATAATCTTTCAAAAATAAATGCCAAAGAATGAGAATACTTAATCATTCCCCATTTAATTTGAAATTTCTGTATTTTTTTTTTAAAAGGTAGGAAACTTCGAAATAGATAACCCTTTATTTACACCACTTGAATATTTTATTTGTTAAGTCAGATTGCACTACAGGTGCTTTATTAGTGCTTATTAGCAGAAATTTTGTAAGGTAAATATGACACTCCACGAAAGTTTTTGGCCGTGCTTCTTTCAGATTTTGTGGGACGCTTCTTGATCTTTTTATGCATTGAGACTGAATGGAGAGCGAAAAACCATACGCAGCAGAAACACTGTGTGGCAATGATTTTACAGCTTTACCTCATATCAGCAGTGGTATTAACCGACTGTCGCCCGCTAATTTATGTTGGCATTTGGAGAGTATTTAAGGAAGTAACAAATTGTTTAGAATTTAGTTACATTAATATCGTTTGTGCGTGCAATTGTTGGAGCAAGAAATTAGTCGTAGTTGAATTATGGGGTCCTCAGAATGTTCTTACGATAATAAGGAGCGCGTGTGGTCTGGTCCGAACGCACCGTTATTTCACGATTCCAATTGCTCGGTGGGCGATATTATTTATAGAAATTTGAAGAATTATCCAAACAAAGTTTGTCAAGTGAGTGCAGTTCTAAAAATGTTTTGGTGTGACAATAAATATGTATTTTTATGAACTGACCTTGTGATAAACGATAACAATGAGATAACGGTTTAATCAGCTATACAAATTTCGTCTTACTTTGAGGTTGGAATTAGAAGACTTCATCGGTTGGTTAATGAATTGGCTTTTTTGGTGGCGTTGGGGGTTGGAATGGAAAAGATGTGTTTGCTAAATAGGTATGGGTGGGCATGCAACGCTGTGCTTAAGGTTAGACTGGAGGACTATCAATTGTTATGGGTATTTTTACGCCATTGGCTTAAATATATTTTTTTTGGATCCGCTGTATAAAAACGTTGTCGAAAGCTTCGTACATTATTATCGCGCATTTACAAATTAAGTTTCAAATATAAATATTTAGTAAAAAATGGGAAGGGACAACCCTTTATGGAACATCTTGGTTAATGCTCATAAGATTTTTGAATCTTGGACCAGCAGTTTAACATCGACTAGAGGTCGCACGAAGTGTTCGGGGTATCTCGTCAAAATTTACTGATTACGCGGGTAAACAGAAGTCCACTTGTTTCTTGTGACATGAACAGAACAAAGTGTTTATTATGTAAAAATTGTCATGAATGCAGAAAATAGCTACAGATTTCTTCTATCACCTATAGTTTTTTTGCTCTGAGGATTTTTGTTTAAAAAGAAAACAGCGATAGATATATTATTGTTATATTATTTTATTAATCAAAGAGTACCTTAAAATGTTACTGTCAATGTTTTTCGGCGATATTTTGTTTTTGGAGTATCCCTTAACAATGCCCAGCAGTAATCGGCATGCAAACTGGCACTCTACTTGTCTTGGTACCGTTTCTCCATAGCAGAAATGTCTTAGTGGAACCGTTTTCTCATGTCCGTCACTTACGGCTCCTAAATTTTCGGGGAAAAAATCCAAATGGGAGTCTAGAAAGTGAATTTTAAGGGACATGTTGCAACCCATTTTTTATAGGCAGTAAATAGTTCAGTCACAAGATCTTTGTAATTGTCTGCTTTCAGTTTTCCAAGAAAATTTATAACAACGCTTTTAAGGGCACTTCTGACTCGTATTTCAGTTTCATTCAGCGTTTCCTCAAATGTTTCATCTTTCTTTAGTTCTCTGATTTGCGGACCCACAAGTATGCCATCCTCACTTTTTGCTTCACTGACTCTTGGAAATTTTTGTTTCAGATACAAGAACCCTCTACCATTTCTGTCCACTGTCTTAATAAAATTCTTCATTAAAAACATTTGCAAAGGTGGTATGTAGTTGTACCTTTAAGAGATCAACTTGAGGTTCACTGGTATCGTTTTTTTTGTCGCGGTGCGAGTGACTGACGTACCGGCCACTGCTCGGAGTGGTCGTGTGAATTTGCTCTCATAGCCAGAAGTTACACGAAGGTAAATCAGGCAAATGCGGTGGTCGCGGCACAATATTAGTTGAAAATGTGGCGAAATGATACCGAATAACCAATGCAGTATGAGATGGTGTGTTATCACACTTCTTTGTTCAATAAATTCAGACATAGTAAAAATCGAAGAGTTCACTTTCAGAGCCTCACAAAACGAAGCGTATCTTAAATACTAATGAATATTTGGACGTGAAATTAGCATAGATGTGACTAACAGTATTACCAACTTACGGAACAAAATTTACCAATTCGAAACACATGCGTAATATAAATTAACTGACCTTTCAATTTGATCACAGTAGTATTGTAAAATCTAATTCCGCAGGTTACAGAATATCTGTGGCTGATAAAAAATTCTGCTTTCAGATTTGACTTCAGGGTAGCTAACCGCATTAGAAACACCTAAGAGTTTTCATATCACAAATTATGTGTCTAACAGTGTTATTAATACTGATCTTGTAACATGTTGATGCTAATTTATGTAGTTTTGCTGATTGTTCGCTAGATTATTTTCTTGAATCTCTGCTCTCGTTTGCAGTTAAAATGAACTGGGCTTATGAAGTGGCATATTGATGATAAACATTGTGGTAAGATTCCACCCAAGTACCAGTACGTGTGGTTTTTAGACGAGGTGTTTCTAAATTGAATTGATAGATATAATATTTCCATTCAGTTATCTGGTACTTCTCACACGAGGATGAGCAGAGGATTGGATGAAGGTTGGGAGTCTTGCACCTTGGACGAGTAATTGAGAACTGTAACAGTTCGTTCTTGGCTGGACAAAATATACAATATTTGTTAGTAAAAAACAGTCAATAACTTCGGTTGCAAAGCTTTAACACTATTCAAAAAATAAAAAAGTTCTTCAAACAGAAACTTTATTTCAATCATGGTCTGAAAATTTATTTGAAAGTTGACCTAGACAATAATCGATTCCGAATTTCGTGAAAATATCTCGTCAAATTAAAAAGTTGTCCTTGTTTGGAAAAAATTGATCAATTTTCGGTTTGAATGACAGCTATATGCATTACGGCCCAATATCTGCGCCTGGGCTAAATCGGCAGTTTTTTGAGGAGAAAAGAACATATTTTGACATATTTGGTATACATTTCAAACTTAATATACTCTGCACTCTGTATGGGGTATAATTAATCGATTTTGATCATTAATGGGTACTTGTCACCCGCAGATAAAATATTTGCTCACATCTGAAAGATATCTTGCGTTTGAACAACGCCTGTTAAAACTGATCTTCAAAAGATTTTATAGCGTTTTTATTATTCTGCGTTCTGGCGCTCCGCATGCATTACCCTACGCAGTTATGAATATCCACTCCATGTAAGTCACTTTCTGTTTTACTGAATCGATTCTTAGCGACCGTTTTAATCTACTCATCTACTATTCTTAGTAATTGAAATACAGTTCCTAGTTGTAAGACTTTCGCATATTTTTTCTCACTTATATTGCTCCATATGTTGTTTCTAGCTGTCATATAGTCCCTTTTCGGATGAAGGTTGCCAACGAATTAAGCATGAACTAATGAAACTAGTACTGAATTCCTATAAAAATGACAAAATGAATAACCTCGTACTAGCTTCGGTTAAGTTAGCATTACAGATATTATTGGTAATCCTTTTATATCTTAAGGTGTCAGATATTGATGGCCGCGAAGTTACCAATCGTGAACTGCTAACCTGGTCTACACGTCTGGCGCTGCATTTCAAGAAACTGGGTCTACGTCACGATGATGTCATCGGCATTGTTGCAAAAAACAGCACCTATACAAGCTCGGTTGCGGTCGGCTGCTTTATGAACTGTACGCCATTCCATGCCGTAAACTCAGGTTTGGATAAAGGTAACGAAAGACCTTTACAGTTTCATTGCACTAAACATCTATTGAAACATTTTTATTAATTACAGATACAATCCGTGACGTCTTCCAAATCACCAAACCGAAAATAATATTTTGCGACAGCGAATATTATGAGAAATTACATGAAGCCACTAGTTCCTTGAATCCATTATTCTATACGCTTACCGAACATATTGAGGGAGTAGGCACACTTGAAGACCTGTTGAGTCCCATGTCAAATGAAGATCTTTATAAGTAAGCGCAGATTGAACTTTCAAGTTCAACTTAAGACCTGTCTGACTTATAACTCTTTACAGGCCTGAGCCCCTCGAGTTAGGCGGTGAACAGACAGTAGCAATACTTTGTTCATCCGGCACTACGGGTGTACCCAAGTGTGTATGTGTGTCAAACCATAATCTGAACATTGATGAATTGTAAGTCCAAGAACTTATGAAAATAGTCATTATGCAGATGCATAATAACGTTACAACATTATTTCTTTAGATGCGTAACCAGCGAGGATGTCATCTTCTCGAACAGCAGTTTAGACTGGATATCTGGTGTTTTCTTCATTTTACTCTCTGCGACCAAGAGTTGTAAACGTGTAATTACCAATAAGCCCTACTCCCCCGAATATATGATTGAGTTGGTGAAGAAATACAAACTCACTTACGTATTTGCTGCACCACGTCATGTTTCCGCTTTGGTCGCTTGCTCAGCAGCCACCATAGATAACTTGCGCTCCGTTCGGTCTTTTCTAGTAGGGGGTAGCTGCATTAGTCAATCGACTTTACAACAACTGAGAAGTTTACTTGAAAACGGCAAAGTAATTTTTGTTTACGCCATGACCGAGTCGGGCCTTTTATCGTTGAACTCGGATGAAAAATATCCAACCTCTGTAGGAAAACTTGTTTCTGCCATTAAGGCGCGTATTGTTGACGATGAGGGTAATAATTTGCCACCGAACGAAATAGGTGAGCTTTTGGTGAATACTGGGCATATTTGGAGTGGATATTATGGTAATCCAATTGAGACGAAACGTGTTCAAGATTCGGATGGCTGGTTACATACAGGGGATCTCGGCTATTTCGATGATAATCATATGCTTTATATAGTCGATCGCAAAAAGGATATAATGAAATATGACGGTATGCAATATTGGCCAGCCGAAATAGAGCAGGTGATCAACGAATTGCCGGAGGTGGAGGATGTGTGTGTGGTCGGTGTGTATGACGAGAGGCATGGAGATGCGGCCGGTGCAATAGTGGTGCTTCGTCAAGGTGCCGAACTTACGATAGAGCAAGTAAAGGATCATGTCAGAAAACGCTTACCATTAGATCACAAGCAACTGCATGCTGGAGTAATTTTCATCGATCGCCTACCGCAAAATGCCAATGGAAAGACACTAAAACGAGAGGCGAGAGTTTTATTTGAAGTAAAGTGAAATTAAGAGGATTTTAAGGGATATATGTACATAAGTGTAAATTTTAATAAAGTGATAGATATAAAGCAAAATATATATTGTATGTATAAGAATGAGTAGTTTAATAAAGATTTTGGTGGATATATATACATAATAATTTAAAAATAAGCACAATTAAAAATTACGTGTCTCGTTGTTTATTCGGTGTAACCTCCTAAACTACTTAACCGATTTTTGTAAAATGTATCATACTGTGTCTAGTTTAAATCAATTTAAAACATATGATTTCTTATACGACAACTACGTTATAAATATTATTCAAAACATAAGCAAATGCTCAACATTCAAAAAAAGAATAGAAAAAAACGTAGGGAAGGTTCAAATTCAGGTACATTTTCTACTTCGACAAGGTTCAAGGCCAGAGAAATTCTTTCAGGGGTTGGAAAAACTTCATACTAAAATTTTTTGTAGGAATTAGATATTAATTATTCGACAAAATCGTCAACGAACTATATTCAGATACAGTACTTGTCCAATAAATTACGAACGAAAAAAGAAAATATGCAGAGTTCTAACTTTAATCATTAATTAAAATATAAATATTTGGCGTATTTCAGAAAAAAAATATTTTTTATATGCTATATACATTAAACTTAAATTATTTTATTTTTGTATTGAATCATATTCAATATTTGGTCGCCTCGCCTTTAGTTTTTAACACAGCCTTTATTCTATCAGGCAAGCTTTGAATGCAATTTTGTATCATGCTGTGCTATTCGACGTTATTTGTCCAGACATCTTCAATGTTTCGCTTTAAAATGTCAATTGTTGTGTTACTTCGTTCATAGGCCTGTCGTTTAAGATATGCCCAACGTTCTCGATTGGATTTAGGTCCGGAGAATTGTCAGGCCAAGGCAAAACTTCCAAATGCAATTCGTTTAAGATTCATGCTTTTTCTAGCTGTATGGCATGGAGCCGCATCTTGCCTAAAGGTATATTCTTCTGGCGGAGTTGTTAAGTTGGTTAACATAAGGCATCAACGTATCTTTAAGTATAGATATGTATTGAACAGATCGCATTGTGCCTTCAATGAATTGTAGGGGACCAGGATCTTCTGCAGAAATGCAGCCCCAAATCATCAGTGAAGGTTGGTGTTTTACCCTGGGAAGAACACAGGAGCTAGAATATCGAGACCCCTTTCGACGCCCCGACTCAGTCACTTCTGCCAAACGACGTACATCGCTAAAAAATAACCTTTAAAAAATGTTAAATACAATTTTAATATGCTTACTATTGTTAGTTAAAAAAAAAAAAATAAAAAAGGAAATAAATTTAAAACAATGTAAATATGTTAGAAACGTATCTTGCTCCAATATCTTGAATCATAATTTTTGTGCAGCTGATTTCACAATACTCGACGTCGTCGTCCTGCATTTTAAGCCGTTTTCGTAAGATCTTCTGCGTAGAGTATGCAGAGATATCTTAACGCCAGCGCTTCTAATGTTTTGTAAAATACCTTGCGCTGACGGAGTTCTATTTTTTAGCGCTTTTCTTACGATTAGACGATCTTCCCTTCCACTCGTTACTCTCTTTCTCCAGCAGTTTGAGCGATTATTATCACTAAGACGCACTAAAGACGATTCAGAAGAAGTAGATAGTAAAGAATCACCAATGGTTGAAAATATGCAAAATGAATATGTTAACAAACGCGAAAGTCAGTTAGTGACTAGAAAGCCATAAAACCGTGGTGGGTGTTCAAAACCAAAATGTACGGTAATGGTGTGGTGACACGGCGTAAAGCCAGATTAGTGATCAGGGGATCTAATAAAAAAAGCTGTTGATTATGAAGAAACGATTGGCCTTGTAGCTCGATACACCTCATTACGTTAAATGATAAGATCTATATGTTGCAACCTGATGGTTGTGATGACAACACTGTTCGTGTGTGTACGCTGTTGAAATTCCTATATGGACTGAAACAGTCCATCCGATTATGGATTATGTTGATGTTAACGATGTTCTATTGTTTTCAAGCGACGAGAAAAGTATGAAAGCGTTAAAGAAACAACTTTCATCAGACAGAAATACTACAAAGAGCACTATAGAAATAAGTCAATCCTTACTACCTACTTATAAAATCATTTTTAAGCAATCGTACGTTCTATGTCAAGGAAAAAGATGCATTTTCTGAGCTTTATTCGATTGAAGCTGGAGTTCCACAAGGGAGCGTTTTGGCCCCGTATTTTATACAACATTTACAGCTGACCTACCGATCGCTAATTGCTTAGAGGTAGCAACTTATGCTGATGATACGGCATTTATCGCCACCAGTTTTAATCCTGGTGATGCCTCACTGCACTTACAAGAACAACTTAATATTGTCGAAAAATGGCTAAAGAATTGGAAGATAGAAGTAAATACACAGAAATCCGTTCAAATAACGTTTACGTTAAGGACTGAGAAATGTCCCCCCGTAACATTAAATGGCTCCATAATACCTGAAAGTGAAACTGTGAAATACCTTGGTCTTTATTTGGACAGACGTCTCACTTGGAAGATACACATAAAAGAAAAAACGAAGCAGCTCAAATTTAAAACTAAAAAAATGTACTGGCTTTTAGGTCAGCGATCACAACTTAGCCTTGAAAATAAAGTACGACTTTACAAGTCAATGCTTAAGCCAGTATGGATGTATGCAAATGGGGTACGGCGAGTATATCCAGCATTGAAATCCTCTAAAGATATCAATCGAAAACTTTAAGAAGCATTGTAAGTGCTCCTTGGTATGTAAGCAACTTCGAAATACACAAAGACTTAAATATACCTTTTGTTAAAGACGAAATCAGCAAATCTTGTCAAAAGTATTTAGATAGATTGTCTTATCATGAAAACTTACTGGCAATAAATTTACTAGACAACAGCATGGATGTTAGACGCTTAAAAAGAACTCACATTTTGGATCTTCCATACATTTTTTTATTTTAAGTAGTTTTAAGAAGTTTAAGCAAATAAAATAATTTAAGAATATATTGATTAGTCTCAATGGAGAACAATCAATCCTGTCACTATTAATGTATTTAAAAAATTTGCTGATTGTCAATTGATAGATTACAAATAAATATATATTAAAAAATATATATGTATACATATATAGTTATATATTTCGGATATGGTGCAATATGGAACGTCCAGCAGAAATTCGGTTGAAACACAAATCGACTTAAATCAACATCTGAGTAATGAAGCAGAGCAATATGAAATGTCGTTGTGCTTGCTTGTTATTCGCCTCACAAATAACGGGACCTGGCATCAGTTTTGCAGTTAATCTACTGGGTTGTTTCTCTACAAACCCAGGAAAATCGCACTGATACCTCATATTCACCAGTACAAATGGAAAAAGGTAAAACGGCAGCATTTAGGAAGCGGTAATATTAAATACATTTGTATTCCAACAAACTTCGATGTCGTAGATAATTTCTTCCATCTTGGAACCAGCATTTACACCAACAACAACGTCAGTCTTGAAATCCAACGCAGAATGACTCTTGCCAACAGGTGCTACTTCGGGCTGAGTAGACAATTGAGAAGTTAAGTCCTATCTCGACGAAAAAATACCAAATTCAACAAGTCACTCTCATCGTCAATTTAAACTCATTATTTAAACAGACGAAACTACGTAACAAAATGTATGTACGAAATGTAAATTACAAAAAAAAAGTTAAATTATTAATATTTTTTAAGCAAAGTGTTGTTCAGGCACAATGTTGAAATAAAGAAATTGTCAGCTGAAACAGTGCTCTTCGCTAAAATTATTTTTATTATTTTTTATTTTTATTTATAATAATTCATATAACAAAAAGAGTTTTATTGTATAAATACATAAACGCAGCACTGGCGACGAGGCCTTCAGCCGAAAATTATTTATATGGATGGATAGCAGGTAAAAAGCCATTTATCTCTAGTACAAATAAGAAAAAACGGCTTGAATTCACGAAAGCTCACGTTGATAAGCCTTTAAGGTTCTGGAAAAGTTTAATGTTCACTGACGAAACAAAGATAAACATTTGGGAATATGAGGGACAAAAAAATGTGTGGAGTCATACACGGAGCAACGAAGTAAAAATTTTGTTGGGACTGTGAAACATGGCGGCGGTTCAGTTATGCTGTGGAGATAGGCAGTCTCCCGGGTTTCAATACTTCATAACGTTGTATTACACTCGACTTGTTTTAGGTATTACAAACAATCCTTAGGTGAACAAAGCTATCTCCTTAAGAAAATTTAAAAGTGCCAATAAAACTGCGGCAAATATACTTACTATACTATATAATTCATAAAAATGGGTCATATAGGTGTGTATCGCGTGCATACGTCTGTTAATGTTAGTGCTTATCAGCAGAAATTTCGCATGGCAAAAATGATATTACACACTAACAAAGTATAATGCGCCGCTAGCACTCTACGAAAGGATTTGGCCGCGCTTCTCTCATATTCTGTGGGGCGCATTTTGATATTTTTATGAATTAAGACTAAATGGAGAGCGAGAAATCCTGCAAAGCATACAGAAACATTTTGTGTGTCAATCATCCTTCTAGAAGCTGTTAGTTTTTGATAAATTAAGCTTATATCATATTAGCAGTGGTTTTCAAACCAGTGCATAAGTGCTTAGTAGGAACAAACGCAAGCAACGTACTAAGCTGTGTTAGCATTTGGAGAGTATTTAAGGAACTAGCAAATTGTTTAGAATTTAGTTAATTGAACACCGTTTGTGCTTGCAATTGCCGGTGCAAGATATTAGTCGTGGATGAATTATGGAGTCCTCAGAATGTTCTTACGATAATACGGATCACGTGTGGTCTGGTCCGAACTCACCATTATATCACGATTCCAATTGCTCTGTCGGACATATTATTTATAGAAATTTGAAGAATTATCCAAACAAAGTTGGTCAAGTGAGTGCAGTTCTAAAAATATTTTGGTGTGACAATAAATATGTAATTTTATGAATTGAGCCTGTGGTTGACGATAACAACGAGATAACGGTTTAATCAGCTATAGGACTTTCGCCTTATTTTTGCGCGGTGTCGTTCTCTGTCATTGTTTAGTGATTGGAATTAGAAAACTTCATCGGTTGGTTGATGAAATTGGCTGTTTAGGAGGAGTTGGGGTGTGGGAATGGAAAAGATGTGTTTGCTAAATAGGTATGTGTGGACACGTAACACTGTGATTAACGATTTGGAGTGACCTATTGTATGCAGTATACGTAGTACTTTATAATCTGGTGCTATATCCAAAACAGGACTGTGGAAGAATTATTTAAATTTCACGAGGAAACAGATTGTTTTATTTCGCATTAAGTGGTGTTCTGATTCCAAAACTTTATAGGAAGAGTTGGTGGTAATGACAAATGTTCTACTTACGACCTATTTAGTTATGTACTACCTCATCAGGTTTTTGTCCAGTTTCGTATTCGACCGCTTTTGGAGATCATGTCAGTGTCGCGCTATTAAAGACACTAGATTATATTGGAGGAGTGTGAATTGTTATGGGAATTTTAATGCCATTGGCTTACAAAAATTTCCTATCTATCAGCTGTATAAAAACGTTGCCGAAAGTTTCGTACACCATTTTTGCGCATTTACGAATTAAGTTTCAAATATATTTGATGCTCATAAGGTTTTGTGTATGTGTGTATGTCCGGATATTTATTGGTTATTAATACTTATCTTTTGAAGGGCGAATGTTAGTTTAGGTCTCTTGGTTAATCACAAGATTATTTTCTGGAATTTCATCACTCTGGTCTCGTTTGCAGTTAGGATGAACTGGACTTAGGAAGTGGCATATTGATAATAGTTATTGTGGTAAAATTGTTACCCAATTACCAGTATGTGAGGTTTTCAGAAGACGACAGGTATCTAAATTATGCCAGCCGAGGCAATAATTGAATTGATAGATATAATGTTTCAATTTAGTTGCCTGGCGCTTCTCACACGTAGATTGGATGAAGGTTGGGAATCCTGCCTCTTGAACGAGTAATTGAGAACCGTAACGGTTTGTAGTTGTCTGGACGGAATACGGGTTAGGTTAATCTGCTAGGCTAAAAAGCCATGCATAGATCAGTTTGGTCCTTTGTGATACCAGATGGAATGCACTTGCTAGGTCCAAGAGGGGTAGTCATCGTTAAGGGTACCTGCGCTTGACGCGAATCTTAACAGATTCTGCGGCCTCACTGTCAATAGCTATTACAGTGTATCATACTGTGGGGAACTCAGATGCTTCAAGCGTAGTCTTGCCAATGCAGTACAAGTGCACAAAGGAAGCTCCATTGTTTCCCTGGTGCCCTGTTTCAGACATTTCTTGCAGTCTCCTCGATCTGTCAGCCTCATCTTGCGGACTTGTGGCGCCACCTGACAGTGACCAGTAAGTATTCCCATCATGCTCCTACAGTCTCCCCTATCGGGTGCAAATAGGAATGCTGTGTACTTCCGATTTATCGTTTTGCACATGGCTTTGGCAGTTTTGCATACTGATAGCTCGTTGCATCGAATTTCGATTTTATTTACCATGTTTTTGTCGAGGTCGTCATATAGAAAATCCATGGGCTTCCCAATTGTTGTTCACGTTATCGGATGTTAGCCTTACACCATTTTAGTCAATTTTGTCCACTATCATTGCCCTCAATGGCTTTGTGACCTGGCACCCAGTAGAAAATAAGTTGTTAACTTCTGGCAACACTTTCAAATGCTACCGTGCTTTCCAAGATACTTCTGGCCGATATGCGATACGAGATTACTTCCTTGATTGCTGCTAGGCTGCCTACGTAAATGTTGACTCTAGAATTGCCTGCAGGTGCATTAGAGGCTAGCTCTGCTGCTTTCGTAATAGCAACTTAAAACTAACTCTAGATAATATATTCCCGCACCAACTCCTACTTTCATTTTCGAACCATCACTATAGGTGTTTAGAGTGTTGCGCGTAGCTAACATACCTTTATGTCAGCCATCTTTTTAAGTATTTACTTTGACTCTTTTTTCCCAGTTGAAAAGTGGAGTCATGTAGTCGGTGTTTGCCCAGCCACCATTACCCACCGAGCTATGCCCGAGGGTTCTACAGACTACATACTTCCTGACCAAGGAAGTTTCTTGGTTCATTCTGCTTTTATCCGTCTGGTGGTCAAAATGTTTCTGATCCAGCGTTGTATAGTAGGGTCAACACTTATTGACTGGATACTGTTCAGAATAGATTTCGTAGAGACGTTGTTGAAAGCTTCAAAAATATTTAGGCTTCTAGGTATACTCCAAGAACGTGTTCCTTATATTCAAGAGCCTTTTCAGTATTAAATAGCAGTGTATGGCGTGCAGCCTCTACTGCTTCAAAGGGGCGCTGCGGCCCTTGTGTGTGAGTCCAAGATTTTCCCTAGCATTTTCAGCAGGAAGGGAGTTAAGCTTATAGGCCTAAACCCTTTTGACAAGGTTGGGTTATTCCTACCTGCCTTCGGTATGAAAACTACCCTAGCTTCTCCATGAGTGGTGCACATAACTGAATTTCAAGCATCCCCTAAAATCGCCTTTAGACATGGCACGGATAGACATAGTGCATTCTGCAGCATTGCTGGAATGATTCCGTCCGTATACCGGGACGAATTTGTATGGGTCTAATGAGCGGATTGCCGATTCTATTTTTTCCCCCGTAAAAATGTGTTCAGGTTTACTGCACTACTTCTAGGTCTTCCAACGAGTCCTGGCAGTTGTCCGTCCACTCTTCGCTGCTCCTGCGAATTAAAGCGGGCGAGGCGGGGCTTTTGGATAATAATTTCCTAAGTCTCGCCACCTCCTGGGTCTTTTCAAATCCACTACAAGATTTTTTCCAGTATTCTCGCTTTGTCCTGCGCACCAACTTCTTGTAGTCCCTTAGAAGATCTTTATATTCGTTCCCACAGTCTTCGCTTTCTGCTAGCTTAGTCCAGTTGAAGCATTCTCGTACTTTGCGTCTGCAAGTCCTAAGCTTCCTGTTCTACCAGAGAGGCTTCGTTTTGTGCTTAAGTTGCAGCGTAGGGCATGCGTAGTGAAAAGCTGTATTTAGGGCGTAGGGACTGTAATCAATATGGGAATGTTAATTACGGTCGGGGTGTATGTCGTATAGTATTGTGTCTTCAGCCAAAGTTCCTGGACTAAAGCCAGGTCGTAGCCGTCCTTCTCTAGAAGCTGAGAAGAAGCTCGGCCGAGGCGATCTTACTCTTGTGGCCATTCACCTGGACCTGGTTTAGGATCATTAGGCTGGATTTTGCCTCCACCTCCACCTCCTGTAGGACAAATGAAGTAGCTATGATGAAGGATCTATTCCGAGATCCTTGTCTACTTCAAGTCGTCTACAGCGTGTTTTTGTTGCAGTACGCGGGATGGCGCTTCTTGAGGCGGAGAAACACGCTTCCCACGACCGACGCCATCTTCCCGCACCGCGGATATAGAATCAAGATCTATATCTAGATCTCTAGAATCTGGAGGAGGTAACTCTAGCCTCCATCTTCGTGATTTCGTCACCTTCCAGTCGCTAGATGGCACACCCGGATTTTGCCTTTGAAGCAACCGCAGAGCAGGTTTCGGGTCCACAATGCGAGGTATGGTTACCGATGTAAAGCTGCCGCGGTCTACCTCCTCCAGCTTCGCTCCCTCACGCAGGTTTGGACGCGTTCTGACCGCTTTCCTTACCCATACTAGGATCGGGTCGTCATTGCATTTTAAGATTTTTACGCCGCTAAGCCATCCTGCTCCATCAAATAACGGCATGGGTGCGCTCGGTTCGGCGTCCATTCTCGAAAAGCCTTAACTTCACTCTCCGTTGAGCGCTGCCTCTTTTCAGACGGTTCGCTTCGTTTCCTTATCTTGCTTGATTGCGAATTTTAGATTCGGGGGTCTCTACCCCAGCGTTTTATACCTACCGTCAGATACCTCATTAGCAAAGGCCGGTAACCATTCATCTTTTTCTGAGGATGCATATAAAGCAATCCAACAAAAGAGGATGATTGGGAAGATATGTACGTCAGCCGTCGCTGGGAGCCGCCTGCAATGTAATGACTCTGCCAGAAGCCAGCTTGACATCATGACTTTGTAAGCAGCTATACCCACCGCACCCAGTCGACCCCCGCGCGGAGGATACAGCTAAGAGGATTTTTATGTAGAGCGTGTATATTTTTAAAGTCTCCGACGTTGACTTCTGTACAAACTTAATATAATCTGTACTCTGGATGGGGTATACCTTAGAAAGCGTATATTTGTTACCCGAAGATACAATATTCCCTCAAATCTGGAAGATGTTCAGATTAGGAATAATCCCGTGTAAGTCCCTTTCTGTTTTACTGAATCGATTCTTAGCGACCGTTTTAATCTACTCATCTACTATTCTTAATAATTGAAATACAGTTCCTAGTTGTAAGACTTTCGTATATTTCTTCTCAGTTATACTGCCCCATATGATACTTCTAGGTGTCATTTAGTCCCTTTTCGGCTGAAGGTTGCCAACGAACTAAGCATGAATTAATGAAACTAGTACTGAATTCCTATAAAAATGACAAAATGAATAACCTCGTACTAGCTTCGGTTAAGATAGTATTACCGATTGATTGGTAATCCTTTTATTTCTTAAGGTGTCGGATATTGATGGCCGCGAAGTTACCAATCGTGAACTGCTAACCTGGTCTACACGTCTGGCGCTGCATTTCAAGAAACTGGGTCTACGTCACGATGATGTCATCGGCATTGTTGCAAAAAACAGCACCTATACAAGCTCGGTTGCGGTCGGCTGCTTTATGAACTGTACGCCCTTTCATGCCGTAAACTCGGGTTTGGATAAAGGTAACGAAAGACTTTTGCGCTTTCTTAAGAGTAAGCATATACATATTTCTACATATTTATTGTTTACAGATACAATCCGTGATGTCTTCCAAATCACCAAACCGAAAATAATATTTTGTGACGGCGAATATTATGAGAAATTACATGAAGCCACTAGTTCCTTGAATCCATTATTCTATACGCTTACCGAACATATTGAGGGAGTTGGCACAGTTGAAGACTTGTTGAGTCCCGTACCAAATGAGAATCTTTATAAGTAAGTGCAGATTGAACCTTCAAGTTCACCTTAAGATTTGTCTGACTTATAACTCTTTACAGACCTGAGCCATTCGTGTTGGGCGGTGCGCAGACAGTAGCAATACTTTGTTCATCCGGCACAACGGGTGTACCCAAGTGTGTATGTGTGTCAAAGCATATAGTGAACATTGATGAATTGTAAGTCGAAGTACTTAGAAAATATTTGTCTTTATACATGTGTAGAATAACGGTGCAACATTATTTCTTTAGATGCGTAACCAGCGAAGATGTCATCTTTTCGAACAGCAGTTTGGACTGGATATCTGGTGTTTTCTTCACCTTACTCTCTGCGACAAAGAGTTGTAAACGTGTAATTACCAATAAGCCCTACACACCCGAATATATGATTGCGCTAGTGAAGAAATACAAAATCACTTACGCACTTGCTGCACCACGTCATGTTTCCGCTTTGGTCGCTTGCCCGGCAGCCACCATAGATAACTTGCGCTCCATTCGGTCTTTTCTAGTAGGGGGTGGCTGCATTAGTCAATCGACCTTACAACAGCTGAGAAGTTTACTTGAAAACGGCAAAGTAATTTTTGCATATGCCATGACCGAGTCGGGCTTTTTATCGCTGAACTCGGATGAAAAATATCCAACTTCTGTCGGAAAATTAGTTTCTGGAATTAAGGCACGTATTGTTGACGATGAGGGTAAGAATTTGCCACCGAACGAAATAGGTGAGCTTTTGGTGAATACTGGACATATTTGGAGTGGATATTATGGTAATCCCAGTGAGACGAAACGTGTTCAAGATTCAGATGGCTGGTTACATACAGGGGATCTCGGCTATTTCGATGATAAGAATATGCTTTATATAGTCGATCGCAAAAAGGATATAATCAAATATGACGGCATGCAATATTGGCCTGCCGAAATAGAGCAAGTGATCAACGAATTGCCGGAGGTGGAGGATGTGTGTGTGGTTGGTGTGTATGACGAGAGGCATGGAGATGCGGCCGGTGCAATAGTGGTGCTTCGTCAAGGTACCGAACTTACGATAGAGCAAGTAAAGGATCATGTCAGAAAACGCTTACCATTAGATCACAAGCAACTGCATGCTGGAGTAATTTTCATCGATCGCTTGCCGCAAAATGCCAATGGAAAGACACTAAAACGAGAGGCGAGAGTTTTATTTGAAGTAAAGTGAAATTATGAGGATTTTAAGGGATATATGTACATAAGTGTAAATTTTAATAAAGTGATAGATGTAAAAGAAAATATATGTATATTATATACAAATAGTACATTAACAGTTACGTTCTCACCGGCATATTTTTTGAAGAAATATGGACCGATAATGCCACCGGCTTACAAACCACACCGAAGTGTTGTTTTCTTCTGGACGAAATGGCAGTGCCAAAACTAAGCACGAAATGAAGATATAAAACTCATATTTAGCACAGTGGATCGCAGTAGCCAGGGGCACCTGTGCAAAGAAAATTTTTTGAAAAATTGTGCGTGGCCCCACCCTTTAATAAGTTTAATGTATATATCTCCTAAACCACTAAAGCTACGAAAACTATATTCGTCCAGCGCAGATATTACAAGATAGTGTGAAAATGAATGAAATCGGTTGAAAACCCCGCCCACTCCCCATATATCTGTACTGTACTACTGAAAGCGCGGTAAATCAATAATTAAATGCGTCAGAAACGTAAAAATATGCCGCCAGGATGGTATGACAAAGCTTTATAGGAGCCGTGGTAAAAAGTGGACGATGGGCGTGTTACCGACCCCTCTTTGGTGCAATCCCATTTCTCGGGACCAGACTGACCGATTTCGACAATTTGGTACGAAGCATTATTTTCATATTCTTATTTCACGTTGTGAAAATGAGCCAAATCTGACAATAACCACGCCTACTTCCCACATAGGAAAATTTTAAATTCCATTTGATTCCTTGCTATCCAGTGCACAAATAAAGAAACAACTAATATAACGGAATAAAACTTTGCACGAATAATGTCTTTAGTGTATTCCACCTTATAACTAAAAATTGTTTAAAACCAACAGAAACTGTTCAAGCCCCTAGGTACCGAATATTTGGACCCCATTGCCTTGTTGAATTTTGATCGAAAATATCAGTCAATGTCTTTGATATATAATTGAAATTCAGGGATAGTACTTCTCTGACAATGGCATGCCTGTGTGTCAAAAATGGGCTGAATCGGATTAATACTTCCGTTAGCCAATATATACCTTATGTAAAGATAATCGAACTTCCGGGTGACTTGTACCGCATATATCGGCGAATATGTGAGTTATCTCAATGAAAATAAGCTTGCTAGCTTCACTCAGGAGCTTCTGGACGGTTTAGAGGGGCAGGTTGGTGAGGACGGTGGGGACGAGGACCTGACTCTCATCGAGCCAATTCTGTGACCTCTAGCTCCGGCATAAAAGTTGTACCACGGGACGACAGCCTCGGCAATCATCGCGAGGAGGTTTAGCTCGGATAACTTGGGTATCCTTCTGATCCAGAAACCGTGGGGGAGAGGTAAGAGGCCTCAAATCGAGAAATAAAAAGGTGATTTGGGATCTCTCTAGCTCTTGAGCAGGTGAAGGGCAAGGAAGGTTCTGACTTCGTCCTTAAGGAAAGACTGCCGTAGCACCCCTTCATCGATTCTCGGATCGATTATTGCAGGAAAAACAAGCTCCCACTCACACTGGGATGTGATGCCAACGTGCAACACACGGAAGGGGGCTGCAAAACGAGGAGTGAGTCTCTTCTTGAATTCACATTCATAACCAGTACTCGAAGAAAGGTCCTTCACATAACCATAAGCAACGAAAACATGAGAGCTGAAGGTAAAAATAAGGGACTGACCTCCGATTCGTATTCCTAGAAGTAGGAACTGGGATGTCTTTAAAGAAATTCCAGGGCAAAGTATAAGCAGAGTGAGATCGGCAGACAGCGTAGACACCGTAGCAGGACTAGAGAGCAGGCTGCTTATCCACTAAAGGTGATCACCACTTTCGGTACTTAGGCAATTAGTGCGCTGGCTGTTCAATAAAGCCAAAAAATCCTTACGGAGACAAAACCTTCAAAGACGGTCGAGAGATTTTTGAAAACCTGCCTCATTCTAGACAACCTTCGACCTTTCAACTGATGAAAATATTAAAAAGTGAAGGATTGGTTGAAAATCGTAGAAGTATCAATCAAGTAGACGTTGGCAAGAGAGCTCGACGTCTCTCGCGAGTCCGTTTGAATGATCTTGGCGGATATTTTGTATATGAAACGCGTTCTTGCTGGACTCGTCTCGATTAAGTTGAATGTTTTTCAAAAACAGTACAATAAACACTCATGGAGAGCATTGTAAGTGCCGATGAGACATGGGTTTATAAGTTTGGCATGCAAACAAGTTAACAATCATCGGAAAGGAACCCGTTTTCAGTCGAAGGAATAGATAAAACCAAATTCGGAAAGACCTGAAGGTCATCCCAAAATGTGTTTTTAAAAAGTCTTTCGAGGACTGGAAAAATCGCTGGCATCTGGTGGGGATCACTTTGAAGGCGACAAAATAAATATTCATGAAAAATTAAATATCTTGCGTTTTATTTACAATTTCCAGGTACTTTTTTGTTACAATTTATTTGAATTTTTTTGATGCACATTTAGAGATAGAAATCTTTGCAAATAACGGTATTTTCAAAAAGAGCGCAACAAAATTTAATTCACAAAAACTGTATGAGAAAGCAAAGAAATTCGTTATTCCTGTGAAAGTACATTCGATGCCATTATGTTGGAACTCGATTTCTTATACATGATCGTCACTGGCACGCTTGCAATAATCCAAACGCTAAACTCGATTTTCGACGATTTTCAAGCATAAATCGGCCGATACTGCTGCAATTTCACGTACGATATTCGTACGAAGTTCATCAATCGTCGCAGGCTTGTTGACATAGATCATAGACTTGACGTAGCCCCACAAGAAATAGTCTAACGGCGGCAAATCGCATGACCGAGGTGGAAAATTTGCTGGGCTATTCCGTGAGATAATACGTTCACCAAATTTGGTTTTCAATATATCGATTGGGATATTCGCTGTGTGGCTTATGGCGCCGCCCTGTTAGAATCACATATTGTCCAAGTCCATATCATCTAATTCGGGCCAAAAATATTCGGCTATCATTGAGCGGTGACGATTCCAATTCACAGTAACATGCCGGTCTTGATCATCACGGAAGAAGTATGGCCTTACTATGGGTCTTCCTCACTTAATCCGCTAGCGGCTCGACACTACGGGCACTTCTTTGTCCCCCTGACACGGGAACATGTTGTACTGTGCCTGTGGATTCAAAGTTTTCCACTAGATGCTCAGTTGATGATCTGACAGGACGGTTATGACGACCATAAATCGCTCTTAAAGTAGGTAGGTTATGTTAGATGGCTGATCAAAGATCACACGTAGACTAATAATGTAGTCCTTTGTGATGCCATTGAAAAAAGAACTCCCGTGTTCAGACTTACAGATTGGCGAATCCCTTTGTAGCCAATACATAGTTACACAGACGCTTAACTTCAACACCCGCCAGTTCGGTGGGATGTCCAAAGGTATGCGCCCCCAAGTGTCTAAGTCTTGACCTCCCAAACGCGGGACAGTCAAGCAGGAAGTGCTGGCTTGTTTCTACCGCATCCTCTTCAGCATCCGGTAAGATACCCATTCTTATTGGATGTAAGCCAATAGGACAGTGGCCTGTTAAGAGTCCCACTAATAATAAGAGGTTAGCCTTACTGATGGCTCAGAGATCATTAGATCTCCTGCGATCTATCCTGGGCCAGAAGGCTTTTGCAACCGCACAAGTACCGATGATGGCCCAGCGTTGGATTAGCATCCGCGTGGCCCAGCCACCTAGTAGTAGAACACAAGAAGATATAGGACCACCGATCCGCTCCCATTCTACCGATAATGATTCTAGGGTGCCTTTCCTTGCTAACTCATCAGCTTTGCAATTACCTGCAATTCCGCTGTGGCCCGGCACTCATACCAGTCTAATCTTAAAAATTCTAGCTGCTAGAGATAGCGACGTTAGACATTCTTTGACCAACTCTGAAGGCACTGTAAATGAGTTCAAGGCTAGTATTGCCGCTCTACTATCTGAGTGAATCGTCACTTCCCTGGATGGACTCCGTAGCAGCAAATCTGCAGCTACCTTGATGGCTGCGACCTCAGCCTGAAATACACTACAGTAGTCGGGAAGTCTAAAACAGGAGTTGATAGAGAGTTCCCGACAGTAGACCCCTCCACCAACCTTCCCCCCAAGCTTTGATCCATCCGTGAGAAGCTTGCTGCCCGTCTCCTCCAACGGCTTCTTCCCACCCATACCTCCCTCGTCGGTATATGGGCAGAGAAGGAGCCGTCAGAGTTCGGTACGGCGACTCCATGATCCAAATGATTCGGTATGCAGTCAAAGTTTGTGAGGATATCCGAATGTCCAGATACGCGTTCCTTTAAAAATCCAGACTCTCTGAGTCTAATAGCCACCTTCGCGGCTATGCACCTTCCGGCAATGTCCACCGGCGTTAAGTTCAAAATTGCATTAAATGCCATGGTTAGGGTGGATCTTAATGCACCACATATGCTAATTAGCGCAGCCCGTTGAACGCTTTCGAGGTTCTTGGCCAGTGTGGTCTTCCCTAAAGCCCTCCCCCACATGAAGACACCATAGAACAAGATGGGCTTGACTATGGTGTCATAGAGCCAGAGGACCACTTTCGGTGAGAGGCCCCACCTTTTTCCAATAGCTCCTCTACAGCAGAATAAGGCAATAGATGCCTTTTTTGCTCTCTCCTCGATATTCGGCTTCCATGAAAGCTTCTTATTCAGGATGAGCCCTAAATATTTCACTGTATCCGCCGGTTGCAGGCGAATACCTCCCATCTGCGGCAACGGTGCCACCAGAATTTTATATTTTCGGCTGAATAAAACCATTTCTGTGTTGTTTGGATTAATGTCGAGTCCACTACCGACCGCCCATTTCGTTACAACGCTGAGATATCCCTGAGTCAACTCGTACACGGTGCTAAGGAACTTTCCTTTGACCATAAGTGCTATATCGTCTGCATAGGCAATCACCCGACAGCCGCGATCCTCTAGTTTTTTGAGCAATTCGTCAACGACTACGATCCATAGAAGAGGAGAGAGAACCCACCCTGTGGTGTTCCCCTACTCACAATTCGCCTCGCACGCGCGCTGCCCCATTCTGTTTCGGTAGTAAATTTTAACAATTTTGACTCGTTGTTTGATCATATATCTTTCCATGATGAAATGGCAAACAGTACTAAAGAGCCTCTTCGAATGGCAGACGCCTTGTCGTGCTGCAGGGGCTTAAGTCGCAAGGCACACTCGGCTTCTCCCAACCTGCATGTGTGCGGGCCGCCTTGGGAAGTAACGGTGGCCTTACCGCGTCAAGGGGCTGTGGCGCGGCAGACTCTTGTGTTCCTCAGGAAAGGAATAGACCAGTTGGGCTGATGGTCGTAAGAACCAGTATAAGCAACTCAACAAAAACGACAACAACAACAACAGCCACAGAAACAAAACAATGGGATTCGTTGTCAGGGGTACGCCGATGACATTGTCATAATGGAGCGAGGCAAATTCGAGAACACTCTCTGCGACATAGTTCAAAGGGGCTTGGGGTAGGTCTAAAATCGTAAGGCCTATTGTCAATTATGGAGCAGTTGCTTTGGCATCTAAGGCACCGCAGTCTTCGATAGGCCTTCAACTATCGAAGCTGCAAAGGTTCCCCTGTGTCTGTCGCTTCAGCGGCAATGCGCACCTGCCCATTGCAGCACTTGAAGTCATGCTGGAGCTCACACCGCTGCATTTACTAATTAAACAGGAAGCGAAACATAAGTCTTTGTTGTAAGTAAGTGCGCAGAACTCAATCTCCACTGCAACTATCGTAACCTGCGTACCGCTATTCTTAGCGTCAGTCAAGCGACACTAAAAACGATCTCAGCATTTTAGGTTAGATCGCTTCTAGTGGAAGAGTGTATATGAAGGCTCAACTGCCTATCAGTGAGCAACGAGCATACCTAATCTGAGCCCGCTAAACGGCAGCGTTCAAGATGATGGAATCAGAACCATGCATCGCAGTGGGGTCATACACTCTTAAGGAGCTGCTCCGCACGGAGGAAAAAGTGGAGAGAGCAGCACTGGCAGCAGGCAGCAGGAATGCATCTTGCCAAGTTGCTTCTAGGAGGGTACAACCTCGCAAGGTTTAAACAATTAATCAATTTCCCTCGAGATAAATTCCGCCTCCTTGTCGCGCTCTATACAGGGCACTGCAAGCTCAGGAAGCACTTGTCCAACATAGACATAGTCTCTTGCCCAAATTGCTGGTTCTGCAACATGGAACGGGAAACCCCAGGACACCTGATTCTGGCTTGCCGAGTAATTTGCAGAAGCAGGCTAAAGGCCCTAGGTTCCTTCTACATTGGCAAGGATCACATCACCTCAGTCGTGCCCATCAGGCTCCTGGAATTGTTAAGGATGGTAAATCTTGGTGACCATATGTATGTGATATAGGAGAGGCCACAATAGACCGTAGGTCGCAGTGCAATACCTAAATTTTTACTCTATCTCTAACTCTCTATTGAAAAAACTGTTATTAGGTATATGAGGGTACGAGCCATTATTGAAACGATGTTATATATTTTTATTTTCGTATTTTATTACCAGACTGACTGTGAAACTTGCTGATTCTAGCATATTCATAGTGAGTTATCGCAATTTGAGTATAACTTAAATATAACTCTTATATATGGTTATAATACGATATTATCTATTTTCATATGGTATTTATACCGCCTCACAAAAGACATGTTCTCAGAAAACTTGTTTGTTTAAGCGTTAGTTGTTTGTAAGAGAAGTATGAGCCCGCAGATTATACCTCTTAGGAAGTGGGTACGTGGGAAGCTCTGTTCCAATTGCAGCTTAGTTATAGCATTATATCCATCATTAATAGGAAAATAGTATTGTATCGATAAGTCAATCCAATACCAAGAGTATGAGAGATAAGGAACGAGATACGATTGTTGCTCACGCAGACAACTTGGCGGATAGGCAGTCACCCGGGTTTCAATTCTTCTCGTCATCCTGATAGCTTTGATATACATAACGCTGTATCTGTCTTAACTGGGTTTTGATATTACAAACAACCCTTTGGTGAACAAAGCCCTCTGAGGCAAGAAAATTTAAAAGTGCCAATAAAACTTCGGCAAATATACTTACTATATTATAGTTATACTTCATAAATATAGGTAATCATATAGTTAGGTAAGAATCGCGTACATACATACCTTAATATTAGTGCTTATCAGCACAAATTTCTCTGGGCAAAAATCATATTACATACTAACAAAATATACGGAAGGTTTTGGCCGCCTTCTCACTTATATTGTGGGGCGCATTTTGATATTTTTATGAATTGAGACTAAATGGAGAGCGAAAAAGCGTACGTAGCATAGCAAAAACAGTTAGTTTGTCACACATTTTGTGTTGCTAGATTTTGAAAAATTAAGCTTTATCTCATATCAGCAGTGGGTTGCAAACCAGTGCTAAAATGCCTAGTAGTAACAAACCCAAAGCAAGGTATTAAGCTTCGTTAACATTTGTAGAGTATTTAAGGAATTAACAAATTGTTTAGGATTTAGTTAATTTAATATCGTTTGTGCTTGCAATTGTTGGAGCAAGAAATTTGTCGTAGTTGAATTATGGGATCCTCAGAATGGTCTTACGATAGTAAGGAGCGCGTGTGGTCTGGTCCAAACTCACCGTTATTTCACGATTCCAATTGCTCTGTGGGACATATTATTTATAGAAATTTGAAGAATTATCCAAACAAAGTTTGTCAAGTGAGTGCAGTTCTCAAAATATTTTGGTGTAACAATATGTGCGAGTTTTTATGAACTGATCCCCCGGTTAGTGAAAAGGATGAGCTCACGGTTTAATCAGCTCTACTTCACGAGGAAACAAATTGTCTTATTTCGCATTATATGATGTTCTGATTTCAAAACTTTACAGGGAAAGTTGGTGGTAATGACAACTTACCTACTTACGACCTATTTAGTCATCATCAAGTTTGCGTCCAATTTCATATTTGACCGCCTTTGGAGATCATATCAGTGTTTCGCAATTAAAGACAGTTGATTATATTGGAGGAGTGTAAATTGTTATGGGAATTTTAATGCCATTGGCTTATAAAAATTTTCTATCTATCAGCTGTATAAAAACGTTACCGCATTTAGAAATTAAGTTTGAAATATAAATATTTAGTAAAAAAAATGGGGAGGCATATCTATTATAATTATTGTAATAAGATTCTCACCAAGTAGCAGGACGTGAGGTTTTCAGAAGCTGATATACAGCTTCGTAACAGTTTTTTCTTCCAAACAGCTTCTGCAGATGGCGTCTGGTGTAATTCCCAGCCCCACTGTGTGGACGCCAATAGAGAAATGATCAGCTAAAACCCCCAAAACTAGGGAGAGGGTAGCCTTATTGAGGGCAAACAGATCACTAGATGTCTGGCGATTATATTATATATTACATCACCTTTACAGTTTCCTGCTATTTTGCTGTGATTAGGCACCCATACCAGTCTTATCACAAAGACACTCGATGCTATTGATAGCGAGGTTAGGTATTCTTTGACCAGCACTGAACGTACTGTTAATGAGTTCAAGGCTAGCATCGTACATAGCTCTGCTATCTGAGTGAATGATCACTTTTAAAGCAGGCTGCTCTTCGGAGCAGTAAATCTACTGCCACCTTACTCCACCTATATCCCCCACAAGCTTTAACCCATCCGTGAGGAAACTCCTTCATCGGTATATAGGTAGAGAAGGAGCCGCCACAGTTCGGTTTAGTGCCGCAAAGTTTAACTTTACTCATCTACTATTCCCAGTAATTGTTACACAGTTCCTAGTTGTAAGAGTTTCGTATATTTCTTCGCTGTAATACCGCCACTTAGGTTATTTATAGCTGTCATATAGTCCCTTTTCGGTTGAAAGTTTCCAACGAATCAAGCATGAATGAAAAACGACAAAATTAATAACCTCGTACTAACTTCGGTTAAGACAGCATTACAGATCTATTGGTATTCCTTTTATATCTTAAGGTGTCCGATATTGATGGCCGCGAAGTTACCAATCGTGAACTGCTAACCTGGTCTACATGTCTGGCGCTGCATTTCAAGAAAATGGGTCTACGACACGATGATGTCATCGGCATTGTGGCAAAAAACAGCACCTATTCAAGCTCAGTTGCGGTCGGCTGCTTTATGAACTGTACGCCCTTCCATGCTGTAAACTCGGGTTTGGATAAAGGTAATGGAATACCTTTACAATTTCATTAGAATAAGCATGTAGTTCTACATATGTATTAATTACAGATACAATCCGTCACGTCTTCCGAATCACCAAACCGAAAATAATATTTTGCGACGGCGAATGTTATGAGAAATTACATGAAGCCACTAGTTCCTTGAATCCATTATTCTATACGCTTACCGAACATATTGAGGGAGTTGGCACAGTTGAAGACTTGTTGAGTCCCGTACCAAATGAGAATCTTTATAAGTAAGTGCAGATTGAACCTTCAAGTTCACCTTAAGATTTGTCTGACTTATAACTCTTTACAGACCTCAGCCATTCGTGTTGGGCGGTGAGCAGACAGTAGCAATACTTTGTTCATCCGGCACAACGGGTGTTCCCAAGTGTGTATGTGTGTCAAAGCATATATTGAACATTGATGAATTGTAAGTCGAAGTACTTAAGAAAATATTTGTATTTATACATGTGTAGAATAACGGTGCAACATTATTTCTTTAGATGCGTAACCAGCGAAGATGTCATCTTCGCGAACAGCAGTTTGGACTGGATATCTGGTGTTTTCTTCACTTTACTGTCTGCGACCAAGAGTTGTAAACGTGTAATTACCAATAAGCCCTACTCCCCTGAATATATGATTGCGCTAGTGAAGAAATACAAACTCACTTACGTATTTGGTGCACCACGTCATGTTTCTGCTTTGGTCGCTTGCCCAGAAGCCACCATAGATAACTTGCGCTCCGTTCGGTCTTTTCTAGTTGGGGGTGGCTCCATTAGTCAATCGACTTTACAACAACTGAGAGGTTTACTTGAAAACGGCAAAGTAATTTTTAATTATGGCTGTACCGAGTCGGGCTTTATATCGTTGAATTCGGACGAAAAATATCACACCTCTGTAGGAAAATTAGTTTCTGGAATTAAGGCACGTATTGTTGACGATGAGGGTAAGAATTTGCCACCAAACGAAATCGGTGAGATGTTAGTGAATAAGGGACATATTTGGAGTGGATATTATGATAATCCAGTTGAGACGAAACGTGTTCAAGATTCACATGGCTGGTTACATACTGGCGATCTCGGTTATTTCGATGATAATCATATGCTTTATATAGTCGATCGCAAAAAGGATATAGTCAAATATGACGGTATGCAATATTGGCCAGCCGAAATAGAGCAGGTGATCAACGAATTGCCGGAGGTGAAGGATGTGTGTGTGGTTGGTGTGTATGACGAGAGGCACGGAGATGCGGCCGGTGCAATAGTGGTGCTTCGTCAAGGTGCCGAACTTACGATAGAGCAAGTAAAGGATCATGTCAGAAAACGCTTACCAGTAGATTATAAGCAACTGCATGCTGGAGTAATTTTCATCGATCGCCTGCCGCAAAATGCCAATGGAAAGACACTAAAACGGGAGGCGAGAGTTTTGTTTGAAGTAAAGTGAAATTATGAGGAGGTTAAGGGATATTCCTGCATACAGCTACGGACAATAAAATAGACACAAAGGTGTTGCTTTAATATTTTTGAAATTTTTCATTTATGTAGTAACTTTTCTGCATAATAACAAAGGCAATAATATGTACTTTTTAAAAAGAGGAAAATATAGCATTGTCGAGTTTTACAGTCAACTGTAATTTAAAAAGTGTAAATAGCGTGGTTAGTGACGAAATAATAGAATCAATAGCGAAATGGTTTCATAAATGAAAAATATTGAATTTAAAACGCGTAAAAAGTAGTTGTATTAACTTAATTAGATCTGTGGAATGAATTTTTATTTAAAAAACTGGGTCGAGCAAAACATTGTTCAGAGGAGGAAAGATTGTGCGTCCACAATTTGCAAGGAATGGGTCACGCATAAAGGCAAATTGCAAACTTATCAAATACGCCTCAAATATTTGTGTTTGATGCTTTAAAATTTCCGAAAAATGATTGAAAAATAGGCCAATTCCAAAAAAAATTACTGCGGAAGTCGATCGAAATATTGCAATATTGTCGATGCGCGATCCGTTTAAGGCCTCTGCAGCCAATGAATAAGAATTATGTGCAAAAATTTGTTCAGGAGCAGTAAAAAGATAACTTGTGGAGAAAAATTGCTTTTGCAACTTGGTTCCGAAAGGTGACAATGCTGAGAAAACGGCATAGATGCAATCGTATTCAGTTTGCAAAACGGCACATTAATTTGGACTTAGCTTAAAATTAAGAAAAAATGGTTCGACATTTTATGGTCTCAACGCAAAATTAATATGATAGGAAGTGATAGTTGCGTGTGAGTCCGACGTCCAAAAAACAAAGAAATGTGCGTCCGCTACATGGCTAGGTCCTTCAAATCCCGCGGGGGCAATATAATGGATTAGGATTGCTTCCCAATTTGTAATGCAGGACCTCCTTTTTTGATACAAGAAAACAATGACCCCCATATATACGTTAAAGTTTTAGATAAGGTCATACTTCCATATGCTGAATACAATTCGCCTTGCATTTTGGTAATTCCGACAAGAGAGCGATCCAAAACATACTTCGGGTCTTTCAAAAAATGGTTTTCAGATTATGATGCTAGCGTTATGGCTTAGCTAGAGTAATCGGTAGATCTGAATCTCATCCAAAATTTTTAAGACTTTTTGTTAAGGAAACTATTGCACCCCTTACACCGAAAAATAAGGCAGAATTCTGAGAGAAGGTACAAAGGTATTCCGTTCCACAGAACACTTTCGGTAGCCTAATTAGGTCTATGCCTAGAAGATGTACATCGGTATTAGACGTTTAAGAATACTCTACGGACAATGTACGACCAATTTTTCTCTTAGTTCCCTTAAAAAAATATTTTTTTTTTATGTAAAAGATTTTGATTCTATTTTTTTGTCCTTCGAATTTTTGAAATATATTATTTACCTTTGTTTTTGTAATATTTATGAATTGTTTTTTTTTTTCAATATTTTTACTGCTACCAATAGCACTTGATATGAAGTACATAATATAAATATAACTTAGTTGAATTTAAATCAAATTCTTAATATTTTTTAGAACGGAAAATTAGTACCATGGATGATTCTAGTTTATTGTCCGTAACTGTAGGTAACGCTTCAATAAAATGATGATATAAAGGAAAATATATATTGTATGTATTAGGATGAATAGTTTATTAAAGTTTTCGGTGAATATATGTGAGTATATACATATATCATATTTTTTGTTTTTTTTTTTTTGAATAAAGGAGGTGCAGCTTATGCGTGTATTTCTGCTCAAAGTCCAATTACCAGTCATACTTTATCACATTATCGCATATACTTGTATTATTGATTAGTCGTTTGCAAGATGTTCTGATTTCCGCTACTTGGTTTACCAGAAAGGTTACCCTCTTGCGTTTTGAGTGTAGTGAAGCTCTCCTCCAGAAAGGCTTCGCATTTAGAACTAAAGATTTCGACACAGTCCAAGTCGGTAGAGAGCAAAGAGTTCTCTCTCATCAATCGTGGAAGACTTGGTAGGAGTTTCTGATTGTACAAGTCCCAGTAAGTGTTTATTGGATTCCTATACGGTTTTTAGGCGAACGTTCTTTGTCTAGACTAAAAATTTTGTTCCTTGATTTGATATTTGATTGGTCTCCATTCAAAGGTCAAAAGCAAATATCAGAACAGACGTCGGTGGCTCCTCATGTCGTCTTCCAAGCCAAGTTCTTCCTCAGCTGTACTGGAGGTGATTTAATTCTTCTTCTTCTCAATTGGCGTAGACACCGCTTACGCGATTATAGCCGAGTTAACAACTGCGCGCCAGTCGTTTCTTCTTTTCGCTACGTGGCGCCAATTGGATATTCCAAGCGAAGTCAGGTCCTTCTCCACTTGGTCTTTCCAACAGAGTGGAGGTCTTCCTCTTCCTCTGCTTCCCCCGGCGGGTACTGCGTCGAATACTTTCAGAGTTGGAGTGTTTTCATCCATACGGACAACATGTCCTAGCCAGCGTAGCCGCTGTCTTTTAATTCGCTGAACTATGTCAATGTCGTCGTATATCTCGTACGGCTCATCGTTCCATCGAATGCGATATTCGCCGTGGCCAATGCGCAAAGCACCATAAATCTTTCGCAGAATTTTTTTCTCGAAAACTCGTAACGTCGCCTCATCGGTTGCTGTCATCGCCCAAGCCTCTGCACCATATAGCAGGACGGGAATTATTATAGAGTTTAGCTTTTGTTCGTCGAGAGAGGACTTTATTTTTCAATTGCCTAGTCAGTCCGAAGTAGCACCTGTTGGCAAGAGGAATCCTGCGTTGGATTTCCAGGCTGACATTGTTGGTGGTGTTTACGCTGGTTCCAAGATAGTCGAAATTATCTACAAATTCAAAGTTATGCCTGTCAACAGTGACGTGAGAGCGCGACTTGCGTGCGACGACTGTTTGTTTGACGACAGGAGATATTTCGTCTTGCCCTCGTTCACTGCCAGACCCATTTTCTGTGCTTCCTTGTCCAGCCTGGAGAAAGCAGAACTATCGGCGCGGGTGTTGAGGCCGATGCTATCAATATCATCGGCATACGCCAACAGCTGTACACTCTTATAGAAGATGGTACCTTCTCTATTTAGTTCTGCAGCTCGAACTATTTTCTCCAGAAGCCGGTTGAAGAAGTCGCACGATAGGGAGTCGCCTTGTCTGAAACCTCGTTTGGTATCGAACGGCTCGGAGAGGTCCTTCCCGATCTTGACGGAGCTTTTGGTGTTACTCAACGTCAGTTTACACAGCCGTATTAATTTTGCGGGGATACCAAATTCAGACATCGCGGCATAAAGGCAGCTCATTTTCGTGCTGTCGAAAGCAGCTTTGAAATCGGCGAAGAGGTGGTGTGTGTCGATTCTTCTTTCACGGGTCTTTTCCAAGATTTGGCGCATGTTGAATATCTGGTCGGTTGCTGATTTTCCAGGTCTGAAGCCACACTGATAAGGTCCAAACAGTTTGTTGACGGTGGGCTTTAATCTTTCACACAATACGCTCGATAGAACCTTATATGCGATGTTGAGGAGGCTAATCCCACGGTCTCCTTTTTTATGGATTGGGCATAGCACACTTAAATTCCAATCGTTGGGCATGCTTTCGTCCGACCATATTTTACAAAGAAGCCGCCGCTTTGTTGTTCTTCAGGCGGGTAATTGCTATTCGAACTTCTTCATGGTCGGGCAATGGAACGTCTGCTCCATCGTCATCGATTGGGGAATCGTCTTCTCCTGGCGTTGTGCGTTCACTGCCATTAAGCAGGTTGGAGAAGTGTTCCCTCGATAATTTAAGTATGCTCTGGGCATCGCTCACTAGATCACCTTTGGGGGTTCAACAAGAGTATGCTCCGGTTATGAAACCTTCTGTAAGCCGCCGCATTTTTTCGTAGAATTTCGTCGGATAGTGGTCCGAGTCGAGGTTAGGACCTCGGAGCGCACGCACATCTAAAACACTGGAGACATGTCTTCCGTCTATCACAACATGATCGATCTGGTTGGTAGTTTTTCGATCCGGAGACAGCCAGGTAGCTTGATGAATCTTCTTATGCTGGAATCTAGTACTACAGATAACCATATTTCGGGACCCGGCGAAGTCAATCAGCCTCAACCCATTTGGGAATTTTTCGTCGTTGAGGCTGAATTTACCGACCGTAGTGCCAAAGATACCTTCTTTGCCCACCCTGGCGTTAAAGTCGCCAAGCACGATTTTGACATCGTGGCGGGACAGCTCTCATAAGCGCGCTCCAAGCGCTCATAGAAGGCATCTTTGGTCACATCGTCCTTCTCTTCCGTCGGGGCGTGGGCGCAAATCAGCTAAACGTTCATTCACCGGAGTGAATGATAGTACTCGCCGACGGAGTCTCTCTCCCACCACGAATCCTACACCAAACTTGCGCTCCTTTATATGGCCACTGTAGTAAATGTCACAAGGACCTACTCGTCTCTGTCCTTGTCCCTTCCATCGCATTTCCTAGTCGGCGGTGATGTCAGCCTTTGTTTTTACGAGGACATCAACCAGCTGGGCAGCGGCACCTTCCCAATTAAGGGACCGGACATTCCAGGTTCATGCCCTCAATTCGAAGTCCTTATTTCGTTTGCCATGGTCGTCATCAAAAGGGGGGTCTCTCATCCGAGGCTGGTTATCCTTATTCACTGGGGGTGTTTTTTACGTGGCGGGTCCCAAACCCAGCGCACAACCCTCGCCTTCTCACTTTAGCTCGCCTTCAAACGGATGTTCTTAGGCTACCCAGAGGATACTTGGTCAAAGACCGGAAGTAGTGAGCTGCTTGAGCCATGTGTAAAAGAATCGTTTCTGGCCACTCCCAAGTGAATGGCGATCAGAGAACTTTCCTCACATGCGTGAACTTCTTCACATGACTCCATCCTCCCTTAGAAGATCTTTATATTCGTTCCCACAGTCCTCGCTTTCTGCTAGCTTAGCCCAGTTGAAGCATTCTCGTACTTTGCGTCTGCAAGACCTAAGCTTCTCGTTCCACCAGGGAGGCTACGTTTTGTGCTTGAGTTGCAGCATAGGGCATGCGTAGTGAAAAGCTGTATTTAGGGCGTTGGTAAATACAGTCATGCGCTTTTCAAGCTCTTCATCTTCTTCAGCGTCACTTGCTTAATAGGACTTGCCTGTAGAGATCACAGTTTATATTCCAGGGATTTCTCCTAACCTAGTTTCTGATCTTTGCTTTCGATCTAATGGATAAGAAGATGTACCTATGGTCAGAGATCGACGGGGTGTGCTTAGCACTCTCCAGTTTTTCAACAGTGCTGCCCCAAAGTATATGATGGGCGTTAGCATCGGCGCCCACCACCAATGCCTGCTTCCTTCTGATGGATGTAGCAGCCAGCTTTTGGAGTTCTGCCGTTGACGCCTCGCAATCATGTGGTATGTGCAAGGAGTAGAGATTCATGCTTGCCACCCTTCACCACCACAACCGTCAGGTCATCTGTGGAAGGACTGTAAGCAATATGGGCATGTTAATTACGGTCGGTGTGAATGTCGTATAATATTGTGCCTTCAGCCAATGTTCCTGGACTAAAGCCACGTCGTAGCCGTCCTTCTCTAGAAGCTGAGAAGAAGCTCGGCCGAGGCGATCTTACTCTTGTGGCCATTCACCTGGACCTGGTTTAGAACCATTATGCTGGATTTTGCCTCCACCTCCACCTCCTGTAGCACAAATGAAGTAGCTATGATGAAGGATCTATTCCGAGATCCTTTTCTACTTCAAGTCGTCGTCTACAGCGTGTTTTTGTTGCAGTACGCGGGATGGCGCTTCTTGAGGCGGAGAAACACGCTTCCCACGACCGACGCCATCTTCCCGCACCTCGGATATAGAATCAAGATCTATATCTAGATCTCTAGATCCTGGAGGATGTAACTCTAGCCTCCATCTTCGTGATTTCGTCACACTCCAGTCGCTAGATGGCAGATCCGGATTTTGCCTTTGAAGCAGCCGCAGAGCAGGTTTCGGGTCCACAACGCGAGGTGGTTACCAATGTAAAGCTGCCGCGGTTTACCACCTCCAGCTTCGCTCCCTCACGCAGGTTTGGAAGCGTTCTGACCGCTTTCCTTACCCATCCCAGGATCGGGTCGTCATTGCATTTTAAGATTTTTACGCCGCTAAGCCATCCTGCTCCATCAAATAACGGCATGGGTGCGCTCGGTTCGGCGTCCATTCTCGAAAAGCCTCCAAGGCCTCCAATAGCTTC